>NC_071093.1:5087500-5387500 GCF_027358695.1 Spea bombifrons | reverse complement strand
GCTGCCCGATTTGTCGTCTCCGTACAATGCATACTTACTATGAAGGCACCAAATGTCATCCATGATGGGGGATTTATTAATGCAGTCAAACCGTGATAAGCCCTTTCTATCTTTACAAACAATAAATGCTAATTATGCTTTGTTTTCTCAAGAAATATCATCGGTAACGGGATCAGCATGGCTAGCTCTGAACCACATGCTTGCTTTTTAATGTGAAATTTTAATTGCAAAACCAAAAATCGCACTGTAGCTAGCTTAACAGCTTTGACACTAAAAACTGCAATTAAAATGCTGATGAAATATCATTACAAATGGTAGGTTATTTGAAATGCTGAAAATTTGAACGAGTTCTTTTCGGTAGAGATTTTTTTTTTCCTTTTTGGAAACAAAGACAAATAAAACAGCATTGCTTGTCTGCGTATTCCCTTTGGTCGCTCACACTAAAGAGTCATTTAAACTCCGAAGCGGAGCTTATAATGCAGGTTTTGTGTATTCTCAGGCTGATTTTTTGGCATTGTAGAGCAGTTTATTTGGACAAAGATAAAACTGTATGAATCTATGCAAATTGAACTTGTCAGCTCACCATGGCACATCAAATAAATGCCTGGAATTATCTGTATTATCTACCGACTCTGCTTTAAGGCACAAAAAATCTATAATCTAAATTTATTACCGAATATATTACAAAAAATATATATATACTGTAGGTTTCAAGGTTTTCACAATTAATATTAGAATTAATTGTACAAGAATTTAATTTTGAATGACAAAATACCCAAAAATATATGTAAATGATTATTTTTTTATATATTTTTTACATGAATGGTTTTGATGTCAGGCTGACAGCTGCCTATACTGTGCTCTTTATGGAATGGTACGTAATGCCTTGAGATTTGCATACAAATTGCGATAGATGTAAATGATTGAGTATGGATAGGGCTTTGGTCTGGCAGACTGAAAAATAATTACATTTTAGTCTGTATAATAATTTGTTCAGAATCTGACAACAAAACAAAACAAAGAGCGTAAATGGCTAGATAACTGATCGATTGATACACGGACATTGTATCAGCTAGGTATGTTGATAGATACAGAGACAGAGACTGCTGAAATATACTTTAATCAGGAGGGACATTTCCGTGAGATTAAGTTGACCTTACATGCAAATGAACCCTTTTCCAGTATAGCATCTCATCTGCATATTGGGTAGTGCTGATTAGTGATCATAATATCATAGCGAGAGACACTTCTATATATATTTATATATATATATATATATATATATATATGTATATATATATATATATATATATAATGTTCTATAAAATAATCACAAATTCTATTTAATCTTAGTATGTACATCTGTAACCACCAACATATGTAACCCCACTTTTATCAAGAGATTACAACCTGACATTGCGTTTGCATCATGTAAGGAATAAATGGTGGTTTAGATAATGTGGCTGAATTTAGAATTGTTGGTGTCAGAATTCATCTTTACAGCTGCGAGGTGAGAAAGTGCTTTTATTTCTTGTTTTCCGTCCTTGGTTTTCTCGAAACAGCCCATGCACTATGCCCACACATGTGCGATTTGGCACTGGGTGAAGTCACATGTTGAGTTTGTTCACGGTTGGCAGTGTTTAGAATGAATAATCTGAGTCAGGTTTTATGCTGCCAAACCCAAAATGGAAAGCCATTTTTGCAATTATGCATAACGGACATAAGAAGTTCAATGGAAAAAAAAAAGACATTTTAAAGGACAAAGTATCCAAAAACCTGTGAGCTTTCTTTTCGTTTACATTGGTTGGCGTTACATTTTCTGTAAAGTGTCAGCGTTCTTTTCGGATCAGGGTTAGAAAATGGTATTGTTCAACCATAAAATATTTTAAAATATTATCAGCTGTGCCTCTCTAACAAGGTCCATAGAGATAAAAAATGTTTTTTTGTTCTCTTGGACATTGGTCCGTTGCCTGTTGAATTGCACACATGTGACACGAGGCTGTGCTCCCGGGAATCTTTCCATTGTAGTATGATTGAGTGGGGGCTCTGTTGGAAGGATCATCTAATAAAAAATATTAATAAACGACGCCAAGTTACTGTCAGCGTATGAAAACCTTCAACTGAGACTCTTACCAGACTCTCCCGAAATGGAATCAGTTTGATCTTGTGGAACAAGTTTCACCAAGGTCTTTCACCCCATTAATACCATTTTTCCCTAATGTGAATCACAATCATCAACATAACGCCTAGGATGTGCATGAATTAAGAAAAATCATCTTCTTTGAGAATTTATGTATGTTAATAAGTATAATCTTTATATGTCAGGAGTTAATCTACAACGTGAGTAATGGTGGAATGGTGGGGTGCAATGTCATTTAGAATTTCATACCTGGGATAGTCCTGAATTTTCAGCACTGTCCCTCTGTCCTGAGTAGCTGCCTCGTGGTCCAGCTTTTGCGGTCAGTGGGGAGCATGGGCCAGTTGCGGAGATCCTCTGGCCTCCCTTGACCAGCTCATGGAAGGGACTATTCGCGTACAATGGGCAGATGGACCCACATCCTGCGCTGCTCGCGTTTGGGGTCAACTCCACCTTATTCTTGTGGCTGCCCGTATTCACCTTTTTTCACACCACCAAACCCAAGTGTCCTGATTTGGTCACCTTAAATATTGGTGGGCTGCTAAATTCTGCTAAAACTATGGAAAGCAAACAGATTGCTTCCTAGAAGACCACATTTTAAAAAAAAGACCTCTAATTTTCTATCCTTATATTTTGGTGCATAGTTCTTCATATGGCGCAATGAAATGGAACATTCCATTGGTTTCCATGGTAATCGCTTCATATTTAGAAATCTGCCCCCAAACTCCTTTTTTTTAATAAATATGGCCCATTGTCTTGAATAATAACAATTTTGTATACTACCCATGATCACGCTCAACAGGGTGTGTTTTTATCAAAGCACAATAAGGAAGATTTGTGGAAATAGCGCCCATATGTTGCCAATGCAAGGACACCTTAAATCTTTAAAATAATTTTCTAGCTTGTGGTTTTATGAGGGTTTGGTAGAACATTTGTAATCTTTTTATTCCGTATCACAACATCAGTCAACTGAGAAACCCCATTTTCCAAAATACTTCACTTTTAACTTACACCGTGCCCTCCATGACTGTAATATTTCATACTTAAAATGCAACTTAACATTACTTTAATAAATAATAACCTTGAAATGGTTTAAAGTATACTTTTTTTGTTATTGAGTTATAATATTTTGGTTCTGATGTTATTAACTCCATTTTCTGCATTGCCATTTTATTCATTTTCATTTTTTTTATTTATTTATTTTTATTTATTTATTTTTTTCACATTTTCATTTTCAGAGCAACAGTTTTGTGATCCAGGGGAATTTCTGTGCCATGATAATGTCACATGTTTGTCACAGAGCTGGCTGTGTGATGGAGAGCAGGATTGTCCAGATAATTCAGACGAGTCCCTAGACATTTGTAAGTAAAGGTCTTCATTTATTGAATTTGTCTTACCCTGGCACTGTTAACTGTACTGTTTATATTCAAGGATATATTTAAAAAGAATTTGATGCTAGATAAGAGTCGTTTGACATTTGACCATATTTTGGAAATCGCGGGGTTTTACTCCTGGTGAGGTGCTGTGTCCCCAGGACTCCAGATCACTGGAGTAGAAGAGTGGTTTTTGGTCACAACTACTCCCTACCAAGGCTCTACCTATTACCTGATTACTCTACACCTACTACTTTCTGCCCACAAATTCCAATGGGGACTAACCCTATCCATACATGTGGACAGCCCAAACCTCTAAAAGAATCCACTCTATCAGAAGATGGGAGCCTCCGATAACCAACCCATCTAGTCTCCCCATCCTTCCGCCAACGCTAACCCATTGAATATTAGTTGGTGCCTACCCCGTGCATGCTTACTGCCCTCTTGGCAAAAAACAATGTTCTTAGAATTCATCTAAACCTTTGACTCTAGAATATCACCTCTTGCTGTTGCATTTCTTAGCTTTAAAATATAAAGTCTTCATCTGTTCTCCAAGCTATTCGTGATGGTGATCCTTTTAATCTACCACCCCTACCCCCAAATAAAATGCTTACTTTGCAAACATAAATAAGCTGAGTATTTAAGTGAAAAACCGCATTCATATATTTTCAGACTATGAATAATATCGATTGCTGACCATATCTGCAGCAATGTCGTTAATAAACATAAAGCCTCAACGGATGGAAAGAATGCTTTATGTTTGTGCTGTATATCGGCAGCTTAATCTAGTTTATTGATAGATAATACCGCTATTGTATTGAACCCTAGCTAGGGTAATTTATGTGATTCTATACAAGTTTTACAGTGATGAATCTGTAAGATGCTAAAATGTTGACCCTTCCGACCATAAGCAATCTTGGTTGTCCTCTCACAACTTCAAATTAGTCAACACCCCAGGGCAACAATGTAACTAACAGAGAGTCCAGGAGTTCCAAAAAACTGGGAGAATCATTCAACATTCAAAACATTTCTGTCTTTAGCAAGACAGGTTTGACAAAGCATTGGGATGAGCTATAATATGGTCTACCTGGTCAATAAATTGCTCACTAAATACCGTGTTTCCCCGATAGTAAGACACCCCCGATAGTAAGACGTATTGGGGGTTTCAGAGGGGTCGGCTAATATAAGCCGTACCCCGAAAGTAAGACATATGTCTTACTTTCGGGGAAACACGGGGGATTTGCCGGGTCCGCCACTCTAAGGGGCCGGGAAGTCCCCACCAAGGCCGGCCTTACGTGTCTGCGGCCGCACAGGATTTAAATTAAAACATCGGGGTTTTTTTTTAACTTTATTTAACATCCTCCATGTTAAATAAAGTTTTTTTAACTTTATTTAACATGGAGGATGTTAAATAAAGTTGAAAAAAACCCCCGATGTTTTTATTTAAACCCTGTGCGGCCGCAGACCCCTAAGGCCGGCCCCTTAGAGCAGGGCCGACCTTTGGGGTGTGCGACCGCACAGGGCGCCACACTCCAGGGGGTGCCAACCTGCGGCACCCGGCACCCCTCCAGAGACGGACAGTAATGTCCGCCGCTGGAGGAGCAGGCTCGCAAGGGAGCGGTATCGGAGGTCTTTAACAGACCTCCGGCTCCCTTGAGTGATTTTAAGCCGGGTTCAACCCGGCTTAAAATCACTCAAGGGAGCCGGAGGTCTGTTAATGACCTCCGATACCGCTCCCTTGTGATCTGCGCGGCAACAGCTGTTGTGCGCCGGGGTTTCTTGTCAGATCCCGGCGCACAACACTGAAGCCGCGCCCACCGCTGTCCGTGCCCTCTGAACCAGGAAGAAGACAGAAGAACTGAAGAAGAGGAGCGAAGAGGAGGAAAAGAAGCTGAAAGAAGAAAGGAAAGGTAGGAAAGAATTAAGTGAGAGTGGATTGGTGTATATGTGTGGATTGGTGTATATGTGTGTGGATTGGTGTATATGTGTGTGTGGATTGGTGTATATGTGTGTGTGGATTGGTGTATATGTGTGTGTGGATTGGTGTATATGTGTGTGTGGATTGGTGTATATGTGTGTGTGGATTGGTGTATATGTGTGTGTGGATTGGTGTATATGTGTGTGGATTGGTGTATATGTGTGTGGATTGGTATATGTGTGTGGATTAGTGTATATGTGTGTGGATTTGTGTATACGTGTGTGGATTTGTGTATATGTGTGTGGATTGGTATACGTGTGGATTGGTAGGTGTGTTGATTGGTAAGTGTGTGAGAGTGATGGGTGTTATGCTGTACCATTTCCAATGTCTTTTTCATGATCTAATTATGCTCTAAAAGTACATCATAACTCCCATCACTCTCAATTTTTTCCCAATATAAGACATACCCCGAAAGTAAGACATAGTGGGGCTTTTAGGGATAAAAAGAAAGTAAGACACTGTCTTACTTTCGGGGAAACACGGTAGTATTGTAATCTACTTTTAGATACTTCTCTTGTTCATACAAATCTAGTTTGAGATTTTATTTATAACAAGGTTGCCATGGCTATAGTTTCGTGTTTCAATTTTTGAGTACCCAATGAAAGGTACTTCATTGGTTGGTTTTATAATTTGTTTTTCGCTTAAAAACGTTCACAGTTACCTAGTCTAAAATGTTCCTTCTACTAAGTGTGGACCTCATTGTTTTAATGGCAAGTATATTAGAAACCGTGACAGGTCAAACCAGGAGAGTTCCTAGGTATGGTTGTGAGGTTAGAACCTAATGAATTACATGGATATTTATATTAATCTGCTGTTGTGACCATATTCTGTTCCAGTTAACAATAAAATATCCAAGCCCCATAAAAACGATCTACCAGGCGCCAGTAAACTGGTTACCTCCAAGGATTGGATATTTTCTTGTTTATGTCCTTGTTGAATCTGTATTACTGGGTCCATGGCATCTTATTTACATGTGTTTAGTAAATTATCCAAAATGCTCTAGTAATTATCCTATTAAAACATAAATTCTAGACAGTGAACAGCCAAGTCAATGGCTAATTATGAAAGCATGTATCATTTCCCCCGTACCAATATTACCAATAAGAAGGTCCATGACTGGCAACGATGATGAACGTCAGGCCAACCGCTTGATCTGTGTTTTTATGGACCAGAAGATTGGGACGCGTTGTGCCAGATAAGGCCAATAAGGTTAGGATTTGCTGTGTCCTATCGTATATATTTTTTATCGCCTTGAAATAATTTTACAGATCCTTATTATTATACATTTTGGATGGTGAAAATGAAATGAATGGATCAAAAGGTTCTAAAAAGAAGACATTAGTTAAGGGAAAGTTGTTTGAATATATAGGTTTGCTTAACATTGCTTAATAATACCCAGCAAAGTAATAGAAGCAGTTGGTGAACACAGCGGTGTTCGAATAGATTACTGAACAGAAATGACTACAGAGAGGGATTTTATTAAAATTTAATGTCCCCTGTTTGTGCCTAAAGAAAATGAGAATGTTTCCTGTTGAATGTCACCATGTTAATCATTGCGTATAAAACAGAAATAGTGACAAGACAAAGCACATTGAGGATTGATAAAGTATCTGGAAGTGACATTAAAGGGTTTTATCTACGAGAAATTCTGACGATGATTCTGAAACATACTGGGTGTAATTTTAGAAAGAACGGACATTAAAGTACTGTATGTTTTTTGTTATCCTTATTTTAAATTGGTTTCTGTAGAAGTGTCCTAGTTTTAAGGGGGAAAACAAATGTGCAAACATTTTCTATAATTTCTACTCTTTTCTGCCCTAAGTAATTTAAAGGTGCCATTCTACATCATTAATAATCATACCTGGAAACATTATGGGGTGGGATTCCCAGAGTGCCCCCTCGCTTGGTGGTGTGGCTGCAATCAAGAGCATGGCTTTCCCCGCGTATTTGCGTAATTTTCCTTGAATTCAGCTACTTACTCAATGAAATCAATAGACACCTGACTACTGTCATGCTGTCTAATTCCAAAACGGGTCTGTCTAAGCCTTCTTTTCCTCCAATTACCCAATCTGATTAGTCCCTCTCTTCCAGCTTCAAGCTCAGCTGCTTGGTCTCCGGTGCATCGGAGGTTAATATTTAATGACGCTAGAATAAGCAGGTTAAATTCCATTAATGAAGGCTTTTTACCTATCCAAAAAAAAAAAACATTTTCATATATTCTTTTAATAGCTGTGTATATTCATCTACATTCTCATTTGCATGCTGTAATAGAATATTAACATTTTTAATGGAAAACTTTTAATATCTCGCATAAAATATGACGAAATATAACCAATTCTAACTCACTTTTTTTAAAAAAAAAAGGCTATGAATTTTGTTTTCTGTGTGTACGAAAAAAAAGCAATATCGAGTTACCGTGTTTTTTAATAATTTCATACAGCGAGCTATTAAAATGAAAAGCTCATCAGCGACGACTCGGATACACCTAATTGTTCAGATACATATTCAGCATTTACATATCGTATAATAAAAACATTATGTTTCACATTTACAGTTTATTAGATTCTGCGTAATGTGCAACAAATACATTCGTATCATGTACTTAAAGTAACGGCACATATTATTAAACCGTGTAATCATCAATAATGGCTCTGCCATTTTATAGGTAAAATAAGTCTATTGTGTTTGGAATAATCCCACAAACCTTGCTACGCAATTTATTGTGTTGTTTTTATTGTAGTTAATTATCTACCATAAACGCATAGCGGATTACAAAAAGAAAAAGAGTGTTGTATTGTGTTCCTTCGACATCAACAGAATTGGGTTGGTATTATTTTCTAGAGTGCTAAAACAAAAATTTGCACATGATCTATTGAATAATAAATCAAAATATCTTGGAAATGTAGATCTAGAACCATGTAGAGCAACTGAAAGTGATAAACATATGCGGTCTAACATCTCATAAACTCCTTGTTGATGGATGTATGTGTCAGGGCTTGATAAACATTTGGGTAATGAAATCCACCACACTAAACAGCGCTGAGATAATTTTAAAAATGTGTCACGTTCTGTGCCCCTGTTCTTCATTCACGGCGGCAAAGTCATTTATGTATACAGGTATTGGATACCACAGAAAATTGGTCGTGTCTCCCTTATCTCACAATGCGCATGTGATTTATATGAAAATATATTTGGAACAGAGTAGAATTTTTGTAGGTAGTAGCTATGGAATTGTGCAACTTGAAGCTGTATAGACATTTCTGGATAACAAGTCTCAACAGTCACAGCCAGGGCCACCTTCAGGAAACTTGGGCCCTAGTCCAAGACTGTGCTTCGCTGTTCGGTCCCACCTCATACTTCTACCACCACCTCGCTAAGACCCAAAGCCCTGGAAGAAGCCACCAGGCCCTGATCTCTGGAAAGTGGTCATCTGGGCCCCAAAGCCTACCAGGGCCCAGACACAGGTAGTGGGCCACGAGGATCAGTGAGGGGGCTTTTGATATATCAGGGCCCACCATCTTGCCCAGGACCCATGTACAGGTAGTAGACTCTGATGGCGGCCATGCCCACAGCCAATAAAAGTTGTCCATACATTGAGTCACATGACCTTTATACAAACACATTTATGAATAGTTTTACTCTTAATCTCTGATCATCCATTCCTTTCTACAACTTGACACACACTAAGTTTAAGATGCCAATAGTAACTCTAGAAACGGATTTAATCAAACTTAGTACACACAAATCCAATTATGTGACAGTCATATTATGTGACATATGATGTTTACCTCTTGTGCTTATCAACATAATGCATTTATTTTTAACCTTTACAACAATGTTTTGATATCTACAACATGATTAAAAATTATTATTATATTTATATAAGTACAGCCATTAACAGATATCGTAAGTTTAGTGGGTAGGGTGTATTCCCATTAATGTTAGAACAACTTTTTTTTATGACAATAAAACAGATTGGAATAAAATCATTAAAGTGTGAAATTAAAATCTTAAAAAATAATGAAATACCTGAAACACCTCAACTATTATTCCAAAAAAGAAGCTGCCCATGCTGAAAAATAATGAAAAACATCCCTTTTATTTAGCTTAACTGTTTATCATATTTCTACCAGGATGAGCTAGATGATAAAAAAAAAAGTTATTACATATGTTTTATCAGATTTCTTTGAAACTAAAAACTCTGCATTTCTTAGATTGTCACCTATGGGAGGTTTACACTATTATCAATGGCATTAAGTCTGAACATCTTGAGTTCCCATTAAGTTAGTCAGTTGAAGTTGCATGCTCTCACGTGCTAATGCTCACGCCTGCAAAATGACCTTAAGAAATATGAATGAATATAAAAAATAGAAAGTGGTTAACTATGTCTCATGCACTGTAACATAGGAGCTGAACGTCCAATGGAATCAATGGAGTAGCAGATTGTTTTCCAATGGGTGAGTTTCATTGAATGTACAGGAAGTGTATTTAAGTATGCTTCCTGCTTTCAATAGAAACACTTGATTAATTTTTGCTCGAACAAACAGTGACGTATCTCATCTAGGACGCTTCCTGGGAAGAATGACACGATCTTAATATACTCCTTCGGTGGCCAGAAAAGCCACGGCATCATTTCCCAGCATTGGCTTTTAAGTGGTAGCAACAATTTTAATGTGATCTGCTGTCAAATTACATTTAATCAACATGTTTTAATGTATGCCGTGTGACGGGCCAACCCTTCCATGCAGTGCACTGCTTATAATGTATACAACACATCTTCTTTTTAGGAATAATTCAAATCCTAGTGCACCGATACCGATGAGTTCTCTTTTTAACTTTTTTTGGCTCATCGCCACATTACAGCAGCTCAAGCAATCCTTTCAGGTTGTTCAGAAAGATTTTTTATCTGAATGGGAATTTTACACTAGAGATCAGTATTTTTCACAACCTGGTCAAATGTATGAGCTAAGAAAAAGGTTTTAATAGAGATATATATATAAAGATAATATACAGCAGTTACGACTAATGTACAATCACTGGGGAATTTGGGGAATAAATAGCTTAACATTTAGATAAAAAGATCCATTTATCAATGGCAGATGAGTGATGATGCAGCTGTCCTGTACCTCTACCTACCCTCCCCCCAGCACACTTGTGCCTAGAAGAAGCTTAAAACTGAATAGGGGCATAAATCCCACCAATTCCCGTTGCCCCCCATTCCCTGTCCATTGGGATGGAGGTTAGAGTGCAATTAACTCCTCCAACACTATTATATTTCCCTTAAATTATATTTTATTTATAGTGGTCTAGCGTATTCCATTTTCTTACCTCTCTTTTGCTTTTGTAATCATCGTTTTAGTCATGTTTGTTTGTTTGTTTTTTTCCTCCAATGAGCTGAAAGTGTTAAGAATGCCTTTTCTCCTATTAATCTCTAGCTGTCTGCAAATTACCTTTAGACCTAATCAGGACAAGATCACAGTCAATCAGACCCCAAGTGTGGGTTTCTCCCGACGGAGACTCAGAGAGAGGGTCTCTTTAATAGAGACAGCATGGGTCCAGACATGCACAGTTTCCAAATGCGTTAAACGTTTATGATAAATAATCTTGGTACGTTCATTCTGTTATTTCCCTGAAGTACATGATTGAACCATACATTTGATTTTTAATGATAGCAAAAGAACCATTTAATAAAAGATACAGTCTACAGTTTTAGGTGAATTTAGACCAAAAAACAAGAATTGTTGCATGCACAGTTACTTGAACCCAGATTGTCGGGCTGTTGACAGCCGTTCGGTAAGTTGTGTTGTTGGTGCTATCGTGACTATATCCGGATATTTATCCCATACAAATGCACTTGAGACATGAAATACTTTCCATGTGTGAAGAGAAAAGGTATGATAAGTTGTAAGTAATACGCAGTGGCAAAGGGTCTTCTTGCTTGGATTGTTATCTAGAATACCGTGGGCCTTTACTCCACATTTGCTACGTTGTGATGTCCCATGTGCTCCAAGGTCCATCTTTGTTTGGTTCTGAAACTGTGACACCGCAAGCCCATCCATGAGCTGGATTGGGTTGACCTGGAGTCTCTGGGGGAAGCCGTGCTTCACTGAGTCTCTAGATTTGTTTCTTCTTTCTCCAGGCAGATGTGCAGTATGTGGCCGTGCCCACTGCCCACCGACATTCCACCTACTCCTGCCCATTTTCCTAGATAACCACTCACAGAAAAGGCCCAGTGAGCTAGCCCATCCCCATGACTAGCCCTGCCACCACACAAACCTGTATGTACAGAAGAGGGCAAGCTCTACATAACCTGCCCTGGGAAGGTCCCATACCTGCCTTTATGGTCATCAATATAAACATCAGGGATCCAATATCATGAATGTATCTTTTATAATGTCTCTGTTTGACTCTGATCTCAGATGTTCTATACTTTGCGGAGTTGAATTTCTTTTATAAAGCATATTCTTCTGAAAGCTGCCACACATTCTAATATACAAGGAACCTATATTTATTTGTGGCTAGCACGGTCTCTAAAGCATTTGAGCTCTTCCAATAAATCAAAATGGCTTTCAAGTGCTCTTGATTTGTATATGGCAACGGAGGCCGCTCTAAGCTTTATAGATGAAATATAAATATTTCTATGCAGACATAAAGTTCCTTCGTGCTCAGGAATCCATCAAATGTCAGGTACCGCATTCATGATCTACTTGTTAAACTGTAGGTAAAAACATACTGCATGCCAAATAATGAAGCATAAATCTACATCAGACATTTACAAATCCTATTAATAATGTATTTGTGAAGGGATTTGAAATAATTCAATAGAATGCTTTCTGTGATCAAATCTATATTTTTTTTCTAGCTCTTGCTTTGAAGGAAAATAATAATCGTTAAGGTTCCATTACTTGTTAGTGTGGTAGAATACGACTGCGTTTCATGCAAATATTTTGATTTTACCATTTTATAGAAGCATACAAAAAAGAAACTGCAGCAAAATAACTCATTTACAGCATAAAACAAAAATTAACATAATTGTATTATCGTAAAGGATCATATTTTATCCTCCTAGGATTATAATTTAAACCAAGGCATCGGAATATGTTTATTTCTTCAACTTCCTAAATCACTGGAGTTTTTTCCGTGTCTGCTATTTGACCATACATCTGTCCCTTTTTTATCCTAAAGAGAGCTTTAATAACTTAAAGGACTTTTCTGTCTTATGATGTCTTGTTTTTTTAACCTAAATGGCAAAAATAATGTGTCAAAAATGTATTTAAATAGAAAATTAACATATCTTGAGTATTATAGATGATCTATATGTTTCATCAAAGAAATCGGAAGGAGATGTTTTGATAAAGGAGTTGAAAGAGGTCTTTTTGGGGGGAAGTTCCTCCTTTGTGTTATTGTTACCCCTACGGCCAGCCCTAGATAGCTACTGTTGCATTGCATCAGGTCACTCTGAAGAACTTGGTCTGCGTTGCTAAAACTTTAATACAGCGGCCGCCGCTTGTTAGTTAAGGTGCTGGGATGACCACTTCTCCTCCGATACTACATTAGGTGTTGGAGCTATTATTACACAGTGTACCGTTCACAGGCCCATACATATTTACAGTAAGACTTAGTGGGATTGGGTGTTCATAGTATAAAAAAAAGTAGTTTATGGTTTGGTGCTTTATAAATATTATTATTATTATTGTTATTATTATTATTACCATTATTATTATTATTATTATTATTATTATTAATAATAATATAGTGCTAACAGTTTTTGAAACACTTTTATGATACATATATTCAAAGGGTATGGCAAAACTAGAATTGACAGACTAAGAGGAACCGATACATTTGGTATAAGAAGCTTCCTGCTTGTAAGCTTACACACAAATGTTGGTCAAGATTTGGAAACAAGGATACTCTCCATAATTAATTGAATGCACAGAATGTATTAATTCAGTGGAGAATTTAGAGGAGAATTGACTATATTTAAAGAGTGACTGATATTAAACGGTGTTCTCGCTATAGAATTTTTGTTCTGTCTTTGCTCAAGTTACCGTTATCTTTTAAGAGACACATTCATCGTTACTGGTGTTTGGTGACAGTTAATTGCAAAATTCCTTTTTCTGTATTAGAATGTATCCATTGTTTTATCTTAGTCTACAGCATTAGACAAATATATGAATAGCATTTTTCTAATACATTCCATAATATGGGAAATGGCATTATTTGGACAAATTTCCCATGAACTAAAAAATTAAAAATATATAATAAATCGCTATTGTATTAAAAAAATATTCACCAAAAAAGTGTATATTCCATTACAAAACTGAAATATACCAATTTTAATTTAATTTGCATTTTTTTTTAAATAAAACATTCATATTTCCAAAGCCTTTGAATAGCTGGATTTCTAGGCGCCACCAGATGTGACAGTAATTATTATTATTTTGTTATTATTAATTTGGAATAGCGTACATTGCAGTTTATAAAAATGCAATTTTGTTTTATTGAGCAGACATGTATTTCATTAACTCCTCTAATATACTTTGACTGTTTCTTGTAGAGTAATATATTAACAACATGGGAATTGCAGTTTTTTTATTGAAATAAACCATAGGTGGTTTTATAATTCTATTTCATGCTGGATTCCTAAGGGAATGCAAATAAATGAAAGTTTTTATACACCATTTTCAATAAAATAGCTTTAGAGTAAATATAGTTGTATAATTTAAAATCTAATGGAAAAGGATGTATTCTATCCTGTACAATTAGTAATAATATTATGGAAAACGCTAATTTTACAAATACATGTTAAAATTTACTTAATAATACTGTAGATAAAAACAAGGATTTTTTTTTTTAAATGTCCAATGCGACTACATTGAGTGTGG
Organism: Spea bombifrons; assembly: GCF_027358695.1. Lineage (NCBI taxonomy): Eukaryota > Metazoa > Chordata > Amphibia > Anura > Pelobatidae > Spea > Spea bombifrons. Next base: position 5,373,124 of record NC_071093.1, on the reverse strand, counting down.
GGAAAGTGAATCCAGGCTACCTGAAGCTCTCCCTCTTCTGGGGGAGTGGCATCATAAAGGGGCGGGACTGAGAGGTGGGGAGTGGGAGGGAAATGGGCAGGGATTAGGCAGAAAGTAGGCCAAACAATGCTCCTCTGTTCAATACAAATTCACTAAAAGGGACTGCAAAAAATAAAACAATAATAAAAGTGCAGGAGAGGATTAGTCAAGGCCTAGTCGCTCAGCCAGTTCAGTCTCATAAACAGCTTGTGTTCCTTACGAGATGTGACATGCACAATAATATTTCAGAAAATAGATCCATCAAATCAGTCAGGTATTTGTAATTGCTTATTATTTATGGGTTTAAATAGCGTCATCATATTCCGCAGCAAAGTACAATGAATTTCCGCACTACTTTCACAAATGTCAGCATTCTCATAGTAGTTATCGTGAAACAAGACAAAATTGCGCAATAGTTGCAGTAATTCCTGTAGGAACAAGCTCTGACATACAGTATTTGTTATTCGCATGAACTAAAACAAGCAAACTTTTTTGCAAGCACTGCTTGTGTAGGTTGGAAGAGAAAATGTTCACCCGTTTGCGTTACTTAATGTATCTGCCAAGGACTAACTTGTTCTCTTCTTATCCTTCAAAATTCTGTCCTTTTCATTCTAAATGCTACTCTACCTACTTAAATACTTAATTTTGCTTTATCTTTCCCTGGAAGCAATTTATCCACGTAACCAAGAAACAAACAGTTGTGGGCAAATAATCCCATTAACAAATGTCTTCTTTCTTTTTATTTATCTGTACCTTGAGATCCATTTGACGCATCCTTGGGCATATGATCATTCAATTTGTCAGCTAAGACACTTTACATTAATGAGATAGCTTAAAAACTGCCAGTTTGAAAAAGAATTTTAAAAATCCCTTTTGAATTGCATGGCGTGGAGGGGTTAAGGTCGGTACCTTTCCGTAACCCTTGCTTGATGCTTATGTGGTTGCTGATTGCTATTTTACTTTTAATTGAAAGGTTAATGATAGATATTTATTTAATGAATACAGTGATTGGGATTTAAACATGCTTGTGATAAGCATATGGCTCCTGAATTGAAGACAAGACCAAGGGGTGATTAAGGGTTAAGTCTACAGCAGGAAAAAAGGGGCAGAGTAGATGGGGCAGATGGGTTCTTATCAGCCATTAAATTATATGTTTATATAATATTTGCATCGGTGCTACTGGGGGATGGACTGGTGATGGGCTGGCGGGCCTGGCATTTCAAGACTGGTGGCTGCTTGATAAGTGGCGGCCCACAGCTGGTCACGTGCGGCCAGCCAAATCCAGCTGCCGACTGCATGCCCCAGCACCCAATCTTCCGCTAGAGAGGCAGATAGGGTGAGTATGATCCGAGCCTGGTGCCGCTTCATAAAATGGTTACGTATTTTCAATTTTAAGATGTATTAACCCCTTAAAGACAATGGGCGGTCCCTAAACCCATTGAAAACAATGCATTTTGAGCCCGTACATGTACGGGCTTCTTCATTAAGGGGTTAATTGTTTTTTTTTATTATTTATTTTAAATTTTAGTATTTACCAAAGGGCTTTTTTAATAACGTTAGATTTATTTTGCTGGCTAAAAGTGTTACGTTGTCATTTGACTGTATTGCTATAGGCAATATGTGGATCTTAAACCTCATGAAGTCCATTTTTCTCATGCAAATGTATGAGGAAAAGACTTTAAAAGCCTTAATATGGTCTGGGAGCTGGGGAGTTAGGGTGTCAGTTGATCCAAATGTCAATTGACAAACTACAGGAGTTCCAAGTCAGAAGGTCAAGAAAGTGTACTGATTCCCAACTGTATTTTGTTTGCTGTTATCGCTCTAACTGAGTTTGATTAAAATGTCAAATAGATCAGATGCATTAAGGTAAGACCAAAACCAAGCATGTCCGATATTTTATTTGCCAAGGAAAAACGTAGTCGTAGATCTGGGTCAAATTTATACAAATTTCCACAAGTCACTGTGGTCTAATGAAAAATAATTTTGTAAATCCTAGAAAAACAGCAAGTTAAGCTGCTCCCAAGTTAGAGACATAGCAGGCTCTGGATCATCTTAAGGGGGGCAGACTGCCCTGTTGGTCATTTGGACTCTCCAGTGCACTGCTGGTCAACGGACCAGTTGAGGAAATCAAGGAGCTCCCTTATAACTGGACCATTTCCACTACAAAGGTTTTCTCCGAAGAAGAGCTCCGAGATATCATGTCTTATTTTGAGGTCAGCCCAGAGTATGCATGAGGTAGGTCTTGAGGGAAGACTTGGGTTTCTGCCCTAGATCAGCCCTAAGGGAAGCGACCCTCATAAATACATAACTTTATGAAATGCTCCACTACCGACAAAAGGGCTATACAAGGGACAAATACATTACAGTTATTATGACTTGTGATTTCCTCTATTGAATTGGTTCTGGGAAATACATGATCATTGTATTAAGCTGACATATAACTACAATTGTGGTATTTGTCCTGATAAATACACAAGAACTTTAAAGCCATGTATTCTGACAGAAAGGTCAGAGTTATTTATGGTGCGTTTGTTCAGCAATCATAACTGAGTTTTACTGTGGGTCAGAATTTGAACAAAGGTCCTAAGTCACAATGGCGACAAAATACATCAATGAATGTGGTTTCTTAGCCAAAGTCACCAGAACGATTTGCTTTTAATAACTTTTTTTTTGTTGTTGCTTTGAAGCGTTCAAATATACACAACAAAACTGTCAGCATCCATCAGACGCTTACGGTTTTAATAGATATCGTTAATGACACTGCAGTAAATAAAAAGTAACAATTATCATTATACGTCAATAAGCTGTTTGTTTTTTTAAAGAGAATCTTGAGTGGTTTGGTCCTCCGTGATGCACAATCATACCCCAGCGTTTCAGGTGTCTGAAGAAATTGGGACACCTTTGTTGTGAGATATAGCAAGAGATGGGGAGGGGCGGGCATGGTTTAAATGTAGGGTTTTGCCACCCACCCGCCTTACAAGAAGAGCCATTTTATGTTGCTTAGCTTCAGGTAGACACATCAGGGCTGCCATGATGGTTTCAATTGAAAATTCGAACTGCTGGGACGTGTGAAACTCCACTGTGGATTTCCGTTTTCGTGAATTAACCCATAAGTATCATGAAAACACAAGTGTTTCTGAGAGTAGCTCAAACGTGGAAGACACAGAGCCTTATATCATTCAGAGAGAACATTCTAAAAGTAATTGTCCTCTTAGATTGTCCAAGAGAATGATGTGACAAAGCATGGAGCGGTTAGAATGAACAGACAGTGCTCTATATTTCCAAACTCACTATTAAAGAGGAAATAAGTAACTTTGTATTTATGTAAACTGTGTGGCCTTCAAAGAATCAAGAACTAGACTAACTTTTTATTTAAGCAACCCAACATATCCCAATGCATCTCCTGCAAGGATATTTACTATCATGACAATTCAGTGGTCTGTTTCCACTGTTCCTCTCCTTCGCTACCTTGAAACTTAGTTGAAATAACAACAACACTCTCGATATTGTTTTCTTAAACCCTTAAATTGAGTAAATTAACAAAAACTTCACGTCTATGTGTTCATTGTAGCAATCCCAGAGATTATTATTGGTTAATACATTGGACATGACCATGTTCATACATAAGGAAGATAAAAGACTCAACTCTTTGGATATCCTTGGTTCTCGGGATAGTTACTAGCTTTAGCTGAATAAGTTTCAGCACACTCAGGGGAAATCAGTTGTGTCGGGAGGGACAGTCAGTACCTGAAATGTCACCGAGGTTCCAACATCTAAAAATATCCTAGGTCAGTCCTACGGGAATTCTTTTAAATATTTCATGTCCTATTCTTTGGTTTATGAATTGCTAAAAGAAATAAAAGTGAAAAAAAAAACCCATAGAAATAAAAAAAAAAAAAGTGAAAAAAAATCCCCATTGGAATGCAGGGTGGATCATTTTAAAAACATGAATTTCATAAACATCGCTTTTTATAAAAGATAATCGCTGGCCTTATTGACCACTGGTAAAATGTTAATTAAAACAAACCTATTTAAATCAATGCACGGGGCATGAAAGGATGCTGACCTTTCCCTATTTACTTTCCATCTCCGTACTTTGTGTAGATGAAGTCAAAAGAATATCCTGATCTACATGAAAAAAAACTAAAAGATCTTTATAGAAAACTTTAAGACTTAGTGAGGTAACAATCTATTCCGCTTAAGTTGATGAGTATAAAATATATTAATCAGAAGAAGTAGCAGATATCCTGCTTGAGACCTTCTATTATTAAAGTTGGCCTTGAATTAAATAATATGCTATTATTCTATGGCAGTATATGTGTTTGTTAAGTATTCTCTTTTTTCGGATGAAAGCCCTTTTGAAATTTGTTGAAGAACGAGGGCTTTAAACTCATATAGGTAAGGTTAATAACCAAAAACAGCTTTACAGAGTGTCTTACAGCGCATCTCTGCTCAGAAGTATCTCAAGGTTAAGCTTACTTGCCCCATTATGCAGGAAAACCATCCATTGACGTATTAGTCTGATCCACCTACCCACACAGGTAACCCCAGACATACTCTCCAGCATTGGCACAGGTGAGCAAGGAGGTCTATGCATGGACTCACCTCTTCACTTGTGGTGGGTCCCAAGAGATCTCTGGAGGGTGAAAACACCCTTAGACACCTGGAGTTATTAGTTCCCTTATGGCAAAGAAATTTGCTTTATGACAAGATTGGGCTTATATGCCAGTGGAGATGTTTCCTCTGCAATGACACAAGTGAGCTAGAACTTGAGAGTGGGGATGCACGGCAGGGCAATCTACTGTCCTCAGTGAGTTGAGCTCAAACCTTTTTTTTATTTGGACTTGACTCAGTGTCAAGTATCATATGTGTTAAAAGTGCATTGTACGACACCACATGAATTATTTTAGAAGGCTGCAAAAAGTTCTAAAATGAGAAAAAAAAAAACATTTGATTATAGCGAATATAGGAATGCACAGTTATATGCTCGAAGAAGTGATACTCTGCAAGATGACTGCATAAATAAGGTAACCCATGGAAGAAGGATACACCAAGGGGAATTCAAAATGATCTATCCTTTAAAGAGGTCGCTAAGACCTTCCATTTTTACAGAACATCAAATAGCCTTTGGAACAAATGAGACGTTTTTACCCAATCACGCCCTTTCATAACTGCTTGGCACTTAGTGAAAGGAATGTCCTTTTATGGGACAATAATTCTTTTTAAGAGTTGTGTTTCCATATAAAAGTACCTATTTTCAAAGAGTTATACTTTTGTAATTGTCTCCGACAGTTTGCATGGCTAACATTTCGCCTGATCTGCGAGATTGTCTATAAAGAGACAAATGGCCGCTTACCGACTAAGCATGCGAGAAGCCAACATGTCTGGGGCAATTAGGCCTGAGATGTATCTTATATTTTAGCTATGGACTACCTTAATGGGGTGGGTTGGTTTAATCCACTAAATGGGGATTTCTCTCCTATAATTGGTATATATATATATTCAGCAATGGTGAAATTACCATCTATACTATAAGAACAGTCGTCATAAGTTCTTGTCTAGCTGCCTGATTATTCCTCCCCATTAAGTTATCCCTTTGTTGTTGTTACGATGCTGATTGTCATTGATTGTCTCAGACAGCCCTGGTCATGCTTCATCTTTTCATGAGGCTAATATTTATTTAATATGTATACTGATTGTCAAAAAAAGCACAATTTACAGGTAGCCTTAGATAATTATTTTGGTTCTGCTAACATCCTTGACCGACAGTTCCAGTTATCAGTTTCCAGTTGAATGCATCAACCACAAGATACAAATAAGTTATTCATTTTATTATAATGTAGGGGTGATTATTTCTTATGGTTAATGTTTATTTATCTATTTATTTATCTATTTATCTATTTATTTATTTTTTGAATTAACCATGAAAACCAAAATACATTTTAGCTTAATTCATATTGATGTTATATTTCACCAGCGCATGTCAAAGATAATGTGAGAAATCAAGACGGACAAATGAGCATTTACTGCCTCTAGAAGGAAAAACAATAAAACATGGTAACTGAATATCGCTATGACCTTGAAATCAATAACAATGTATCATATTGAAAAATATTATTAAAATAAAGCTTCTCAATGTGAACAATTAATATAATTTCTATTAAATTAGCAACATACCATGAGACTTATTTTACAAGCATTTGCATAATATAATACCATCAGAAGTTTAAGACATTTAATATCTAACGCCTGCAAATATTTTGGGATGTTTTCTTCAATTATTGCACACACAAAAAAATGAATTAATTAATTTGCCACTATCCTGAGCATATTATCTAAACTTAGTCCTGCCTTTCTGTTTTTGGAGTTCCTTTTAAATTTATCTTAAGGAAGAACTCCCAAGGATGTTTTCATTATTTGGAAAATCAGGAAATTCCTAATTTCTCTGAAACTCGGTCTTCTGACATTACTCAAAAATTTGACCTTGTGTTAAAGATGCTTCCCATATAAATATTGGCGTTCCAGGCCTCTTGTAGCCTTAACTCATAAAAACATATTTTGATTTGTCAAGAGAGAAGATCCAAGCTTACAATGTAGAAATGCAATCATGTCTATAATTACATATAGTGGAGGTTATGAGATTTGCTTGGTAGTTTTTTGTTTTTTTTTTTACTTTCCTACCTTAAATGTTTATATACACAGAGACAAAAATATATCTAATATTAACATATATTTACCTAATATTTTTTTTTTTCTCAGCTGGTAAAATATATATTTTTAACCAAAATGCCCTTAATTTTAACTTTAACTAAAAAAAAAAATTCAAATTACATTTCGTGAAGCATTGTTTTCCTGGGTCTCGGGGTTACTTTCCTCTTTCTCCCGGCAGCTGGAGGAGTGGCCATTCCTACTCCCCACCCACTTTCCTCCTACCCAAGACTGTCCTGCCCCTATGTGTGGCTAGCCCCACCCAATGCCGGGCTAGACCCACCTACATAACCAGCTAGCCCCTGCCACTCAGAAAAGTGTTACAATCTTACACCTCAAATTTGTTAGAAATAATTTTCCTGGTGTTTTAACTTTTGCATTTTGTTTGTTGTGTCTCTATTCTATCTTTTGTTCCTCATCACAGTTTATCCAAAGGCATTCACATAAAATGCCATTAGATTTAAAATATATTGGTTTTGTCTACAACTACATTTCCTTCATTGTATGCCTCGAGGATCAATGTATTAGATCACACTAAATTTATCTTATTTGGAGATTTATCTTTTTTTTTTCATTTTGACGGTTTCTATGGTTCAATTAATTTCACTTTGTGCAATTTCCTTTCGTTTTATGGCATCCTTATTGTTTCAGCTATGTAATGAATTTGAGCTGACAAACACTTCCCATAGAGATGTTACTTGGCGCTCTTGTTAAACTTTGAGGTTTTTGTAGCCAGATTTAGTTGAATATGAAGGACCAACTACAGTGAGTTCATTGTGATAATAATATATATATATATATATATATATATATATATATATATATATATATATATATATATTCTGTATTCCATACTGTGTTTTAAAAGACTTAACAAGACCTATTTGGATTATGAAGGGTCAACCCCCAAGTGTACTTCTAGTGTGAAACACATTTTACTGAGAGGGGTAGATAAGTGGAACAGCCTCCCAGCACAGGTAATAATAGGCTAAAGCACTAGGGGATTTTAAAGATGCATAGAATAGGCATATGCTCCTGAATCTAAGACGAGACTGGGGAATGATTAATGAAAAATAGGAAGACTAGATGGGCCGAATGGTTCTTATCCTGCAATTTGTACATATCCGGTATATATGATATTCCTTTTTATTTAATAGCATTTTCTATATCGATATTTCCGACAAGACAATAAACCAAATCTTCTTTTTCATTTGTCGGAGTTAACTCTGAGACCCTTTAGATATTCTCGATTCACGGTGAAATCACAGCCCTTTGATGTACTGCTTATCTCGGAATAACACTGAATTCTAAGCGTCTGTGCGAAGTCGCCGAGACTTTCAAAATGTGCTTAGGAAGAAAAGCAGTCTCTTGCGCATGTGGTCTATGAATCACATATTTCACAGCCAGCCGAGAGATGACAGTGGGAAAATATCATAATATGTCAAAGGTGCCCCTGCTATATATATATATATACATTTAATGTGTTCATGTGTGATGTGCTCTGGATACTGAAGGTTATTGTTTCCAATCTAAAAAAAAAATCAGTTTGTGAATTTAGTGACCGCGGAATATAAATGCTGAGACCTGCGGCCCTGTCATTAGATTAGATATAACTATGGAAAAAAATAGGAATATTTACAGGAGATCATATTTCCATATAAAAGGGGAAGCCTCAAGGACAGAAAATAGTTTTATCCTTGAGCATAAACCCCGAGCTGTATACTGTAATAACCCCTAGCGCTGTATACAGTAATATATCCCCAGCGCTGTATACAGTAATAACCCCTAGCGCTGTATAGTGTAAAAAACCCCCACTGCTGTATACTGTAATATAACCCCCAGCGCTGTATACAGTAATAACCCCCAGCGCTGTATACAGTAATAACCCCCAGTGTTGTATACAGTAAAATAACCCCAGCGCTGTATACATTAATATAACCCCCAGCGCTGTATACAGTAATAACCCACAGCGCTGTATACAGTAATTGCCCCCCAGTGCTGTATAGCGTAATAGCCCCCCAGCGCTGTATACAGTGTTGTCATTCGGAACTGATAAAACCTGGTTTTATCTCATTTTGTTCCGATTAACTCTTTATCTGCAGACCTGGAGGTGGCCATTGCTGTCAGTCATGTGATATTTTGGGTGTCTTCCGGCTCAAACACCACACTGAGCTGATGCTTTATGGCAATGCTAATGAAGTCCGTTCCTCCATAGACTTTTATTACTCAGTCTGTGTAGGGTGTTAAGGCTGAGCCATTCTATTGTTTACAAGAGGCAATGTACCCCCTGGATCCAGGTCAGAACACACCAATGGTACTGCAATGTAAAGCTGCAATTAATTATTTATCCAATGCTTGGTCCGAGTGTCCCCTTTAGTTCGAATCAACAATAGAAGGCAGTTAAGTGCATGGAAAACGAGCAGAAACTATGAAAACATCATAAAAGAGAAAATAAGAGTACTGTTCAGCTTGTGTGAACATTTTCAGTCTCTTTGTGGTGAAATTCAAAGGATGGGTCATCAGTTCCTGGTTGTCATTATTACTATTATTAATACTATTCTTTATCAGAAACATAATTTGGCTTTTGGGGAGGTGGGTGAGCGGAAAACAGAGTACAAGTAATGGCTTCACTTGGAGAGAATCGGTGAAAAGATGTTCTTTCGATGATGCAACGATGTATTGAAACTATTTGACATCGTACATTAACCATAGCAGGTGTTAAAATAAACATTTTTATCTGAGGTCGACTACTTTCACATAATCATGTTTTAAATGGTACTATTTATCATCTCTTTTTGGTAGATTTTAACTCATTTTCTGCTGGAAACTGGTACATTGTGTCATTGAATCATATTTGCTAGGTTTAATCAGAATTTTTTTGTGTGTTTGTAGTACATTAGACGAGTGGGATGAAAAAAATATGTATGCATGCGAAAAGTTTTTAGTGAGATACAAAGTAACACAAATTGCTAAAATGTCTAGAAGATTTTAATGTGAAAATAGAAAAAAGGTGAAACTCCTGTTCCAATCTCATCATTATTCAGTTCGGAATTTATAGGAGCCTGGATCATGTTTCTGTAAAAAGTCAATAATTATGATAATGATTATTATTAAGACAAAAAGTATAAAATATTAACCTACACAGTTTCCCTTTCTTCTGGTCTGCAATCATATAGAGCCATAAGGTTGCCAAAATAACCTTGAAGAAGACTTGGACCATTCTGTGATATTATTTAGTTATTGTCCTAAGGTTCTAAGGAACACGGCGCCTGATTGTGCCACGTCCGACACAGTCTGTGACCTAATCATGTAAATATTCAGGCACAATATATTCAATCCACGTCGGGTTGGAGAAATGCAAAATATATCTGTGACCGTACTCTTGCTTCAGGGTACAGCGAGCCAGACACAACGGAGAACATTCCAGGGCTCCCCGATGCTACATTAGAGATGGTTTGGACTAATGTGACATGGAGCTGGCCAACCACTAAACGCAAAGACGTGACCATGAAGGACTCTTCCCAGGAACCCCCACAGAAGGCGCCATAGAAGTAGCCTGTGTTGTGTTAAGGACGCTTTGTGCTTTGCCTGGAACCGCCTGATCCTGGGTTTGGAACCGGTCGCTGTCCAAGGCTGATCAGAGACTCCTCCATCATTGACAGTCTCAAGGAGGAGGACAATACAAATAGGAAACCTATAGAAAGTAGAGTTCCCCTTTAAGATCAAAGTACTCTAAGGTGCCACGTAGCTCCACAGGTTAATTCAGTGGAGAGTAATTCATTTCTTAAATTGCAAGACAGAATATACGCGCTTTTTAAAAGGTTCATGACAGCGAGAACTAGCTGATGAGCTTATATCTTTACAACATACCGTGACACTCATAAAAGAGGATAACGGATAAAATCAGCTATAATCCTTTTCCAAATCAAACCCTCCTTTACCGGTCTGGACGTCTATCTTTTTTACTGAATAGTCAGACAGCTTCTGTCACTGGGTCTTTGGATTTTATGTGGGTTAGTTGTTAGGACTTAAGTAGTTAAATTTGATAATATTGTAATCAATTACTCAACATCTTCATACTTCTCTCTATAAATTCCCAAAAGAACCTTCTAGAAACTCAACTTCTTGGGCTGATCCAAAGGACTGATAGCCCAAGCCAATTCTGAACTTATTCATTAAACCAGGAGCTTGTCGATAAGTTTAAGCGAGATGGAACACATAGGTTTTCAAAAATTTGGGTTTTCTTTAAAAAACAAACAGTTCTAGTTTTTGCATAATATGCTATACGTTATCTTAGAACAATCTACAAGACAGACACCTCCTTATCATACTGCCTGTGGAAAACAAAAGAATGACTCAGTCTTAATCACCCAGCTGGATACTCTGACCAATGAAAGTCTATGGAGGAACAGACTTCATTAGCATTGCCATAAAGCATCAGCTCACTGCAGTGTTTGAGAAGGGAAGGTCACCAAAATATAACATGCTTGACAACAATGGCGGCCTCCAGCTCTGCAGAGAAAGGGAGTTTATTGGAACAAAATGAGATGAAAGTGGGTATTTTTTTTAACCCACTTTACTGTATAAATCACTGGATTTTATGCTCAAAATTGTTTTCCAGGGACTGCCACTTTAATTTCATGCATTTTACATTGTTAATCCTAGCGCTTTTCTCTTAGACCAACGTCACCTCGTTAACCAATCGCTTGCCATTTTCAAAGTCACTAATGTGAAAATAATATCCCGTTATGATGTAAGCGTCACAAACCAATAAAGATATTGGGGGGGGGATAACAGCTTTTTAGCTTCTTTCTTCTCTGTTTGCGTGTAAATTTTAATTTAAAGTTATGTTCCCCTTAATCCATAAATAATTGAGCCACCGGCTATTATATTTTATGCGACAATCCCTGCAGTTTTTAGTTTGGCAGGAAGGAGAGCTGATTCAGCGCACGATGCAAGCGCTTCCTTCTCTAACGCCAGAACAGTCATCTTTCCTCTTTTTTTTTAGATTCTATAAAGAGTTATTAAAAGTTGCTCTTTAAATTCTGGTTTATTTCCGCAATATTTTTTTTCATTGTAGCTTGTTTTCTTTATGGCTGATTTATGATGGAAAAAAAATGTCCCAAAGTAGCAGGCCTTCACGCACCAGCCTTTCATTTATAATTGGATCTGTCCTGGCTTGTTTAGTTTCTCTCGATATATAAATCACAAGGGCCTTTTAAATACTTTTTTTAAACTCCATGTTGCTAGGGAAAGAGACAATTCGGTCTCTGATATTAATTGTGAATTTTAGAGAAAAAAAAATATAATTATTAATTATTATATAATATCTGTAATATCACGCGCTACCAATGACGACTTCTATTTTGGAATGTACAGCGTAATTAATTTGTACATATATTGTTAAATATCAAATATGTGGAACATTTATATTATATAATTATGCTTTCCAGTTTTATGATGTCATCGATATGACAGAATTTGATAGCGGATATGAACCATTCGCCCTCGTCAAGTCCGCCCGTTTTCCTTGTCTCAAGACTTAAAACTTAATCAGTCCTTGGTCTAGTCTTAGATTCAGGAGCCATATGCCTGTCCCATGCATGTTTAATACCCTCACTGTATTACCCTCTACCACTTCTGCTGGGAGGCTGTACTACTTAACTACCACATTCTCAGTAAATTCTCAGTAAGAAAAATAAAAACAACATCTTTCAGTGTTACAGCACAAATTGCAATGTTGTTAATACATATGACATATTGATAGCCTCCTACAGAGATATATATTATGAACATAGGAGAAATATTCCTACATAAGATGCAGTAAAACTGTAAATCTATATTCATGGAAACACAATATGTTTTAAACTTCTGGTGCTCATTAGTTACATAGAACAGCAAAACTGTTGATGTATTAACCCCTTAATGACAAAGCCCGTACTTGTATGGGCTCAAAATGCATTGTTTTCAATGGGTTTAGGGGCCGCCCATTGTCCTTAAGTGGTTAAAATACAATTAGTATATTTTTGGCATTTTTTTTTAAAAAAGAGTGTTTTCCTTTGTATAGATTATTAATCAAGGATTCTATGCCACACAATCTCCTACATTTATTACTTTTAGAATAAAAATGAAACAAAACATTCCCCATACTGGTTAAAAAGCCAGAAATTGTTTTGCTGGGAACACTTAATCTTCACGTGACACGCAAGCAGGCACTGATTTGGTTGTTGCCATAGAAACTGGAAAACCATCTTAAAGACAGAATGACCAATGAAAGGCTATGGAGGAACAGACTTCATTAGCATTGCCGTAAAGCATCAGCTCACTGTAGTGCTTGAGAAGGAAGGTCACCAAAATATAACATGCTTGACAACAATGGTGCAGATAAAGGGAGGTTATTGGAACAAAATAAGATGAAAGTGGGTGTTTTTTTAACCTACATTTTATGCTTTTATTGATTTTATGCTCAATAATTTTTCCATGGGACTGCTACTTTAATCTAATACATCTTACATTGGCAATCCTGGCGCGTTTCGCTGAACGCCACGTAGTTAACCAATAACTTAATCGTCACGTGACACACAAGCACGCGCTGATAGGTTGTTGCCATAGAAACTGGAAAACCATCTTAAAGGCAGCATTGTTTTATGTGTTGAAACCCTCGGGGGGGGGGGGGATAAAGTGCAGATTTGCTAAGGTTTATTTATTTACCTCCCAGAGAGAGCAATTAATCTTTTGTCTGTGAGGTTAAAGGTTTAATGTTATGTTTGCCTTCACAAAATACATTTTTAAAATGTAATGTTAAAAAACACAACAAACATTTTTTCTGAGTTTGTACAAAGTGTTTTTTTTTGCTTTAAAAATGTCAAGCTTCGTTATTAGAATCTAAAACGACGCTACGAGCCGTTTCCTGAGCAATTGCCGCTACAATAAGAACACGCTTTATTTGGAAAAGAGGTATTATTTATCTTATATGAGATACATATTATTTTATACTGTTACTTTATAAAGCTGACTCATCAATCAGCGATACATTTGTCAGCAGTTGATTAATTAACCCCCCGTGGAATAAAATATATCAAAGTGATATTTATCTCATGTAGGATAGGTATCAAATATTCCAAATGTTCCAAAATACAAGTATGGTTGTCAGTTTATGAGTTCTCAGCATACAAAATAAAAACCTCAATAAAAAAGAATTGAGCTTTGAACAAGAAAATACATCACTTATTACAAAGCTTTAAAATATAAGGCAACATATTGAAGTGAACCATGAGTCTTTATCATCAAGAGAAGTGTATAAAGAAACACAAACACGCAAGGTCCTCCTGTATCTCTTGGCCTTGTGGCTGGTCCTCTGCATCGGTGGACGATGTGGACATCTTTAAAAAGGACATCAGTGACTTATTCACACTTGGTTGCATTTAATATGTCATCTTATAATTTTATATCTTGGCATTATGTACAGTGCAGTAGCTAGAGTACAGGGCCAGACTAAGGATAAGAAAATGGTCTTGGCACTTTAAGGCATGTGGTGGCCAAATGAGGTTCATGTGACCACTGGCTGGATATGTGCAGCCACACATTGTGCTTTCATACAGCATGCTTTTGGAATATAAGCATTGGTAAGTTTAAGGCCCTATTGGACACCTGCCCATCGGACATTTGTTCAAGATCTATGGGCCTTCACCAATGAACATGTCCATGTCTGCAATGTGTCCAAGGAGTACAGATCTCCATTTTCTTGGTGTCACCATGAAGGTCATCTCCTTACCCCTAGGTGCCTAGTCAACCTAAACCTATGTTGCTTATCAAGAGAGCTAATAACCTAGAACCTAGTCAGATGGTTATCTTTTAATCAATTTTTACTCTTTGTTAGGGTTTGAGTTGATAAGAAAGCTTTTGGCTTTGATATGTGTAAATTGTGATTATTCAATATTTATTGTATATATATTATATATATATTTTATTGCATTATATATTTAATTTATTGTATATATATTTATATATATTATATTTATAGTGCATCAAATTGTTAGAGAGGGGAAGGAAGGAAGGAAGGAAGGAGGAGGGAAGGAAGGGAGAGAGGAAGGAAGGATGGACGGAAAGAAGAACAGGGGGGGTGTAATGTCATTAAGATGTCGTGAAATATATCTGAATCACATGCCAATAATGTCTAAAGGGTAGCGATTGCTTCGAGCCTTTATAAACTTACTTGATGGAATACTATGAATGTAGTTTGTTTCACAACCCTTGCCAATGGATCAAAAAGCCTTTTATATTTTTTTGGTAATCGTCAATGATTTAGAGACTTGTTTAAAAAGAGCAGTGGGGAATGATTTAATTGGAAAAAGTGATAGTAAAGTTGATAGATATGTCTAAATTATGCTAAGAAGGAAAGAATTAGGAAAGACAAATGCAATGACAGATTTGAATAGCCTCTTAATGCTAAAAGTTCACTTTGCCTACCAATGAAAATATACTTAAACAACTTTAAAGCAAGGAATTTAATTTAGTCTTTCGGGAAATGTTTAAATTGGTGCTGAAAAAAAGGATAATGATATTTTATTATCACATTTTAATATTGCCAGTCACAGCACACAACATGTTTTGTAATTATACATTTTGCTGTTACAAACAAACTTATCTGATACCATTTAGGTGGAAGATAATTGTCTATCGTAATAATAATAAAAATAATAATAATTATTATTATTATTGTAAAAAATATCTAACATATTTTCTTATTATTATTTTTACTATTAGTAGTACTTATTGATATTTATAAATAATTATATATAATATAATGAATTATTAGAAATTTTAACATGTGGGGATTTAGCAGCTACATATCCTGAAATATTAGGGCGACTGTTGATGGTTGATGATGTACAAATAAAAATAAATGTTTAACCCCTTAATGACAAAGCCCGTACATGTACGGGCTCCAAATGCACTGTTTTCAATGGGTTTAGGGACCGCCCATTGTCCTTAAGGGGTTAAAACTGTGATTGTGCCAATTATATAAAATGGTTTTGTCAAAGGTTTCTCGGAATGCGACAATCGCTGCAAAAAGAAATTCTGAGAACTCGAAGGCAGATTGCTTGTGTAAATATTTGTTGATTTTGCACCAAAATGAATAGACATTTCCTAAGCACTAGAATCACATCTGCCAAGAAATATGTCTTACGGATGGTAAATCGGTTTCTCTTATTAATCACCCGATATAAGTATTTCATATTAACTTTCATTTATTAACACCGTGTATTGGAAGGATAATATCCTGGCTGAGGTTCTTCTTCTTTGTCGTTTAATTACTGATACAATTATTTTCCGGGGTGAAAGGATCTATTATAGGCTGTGAAAGACACCGTTGTCTTAAATCTGATGTGATGATGTATGCTATTTACAAAGTTGTGATGTTGCTAAACCACATCTGAAGACAATTTTCTAGGTGACAAATGGGTTCTGTCCTGTGCTCCAGTGAAGTCCACCAGCAGAATAGCTAGCTATTAACACAAAGGAACCCTTTGGTGTCGTGTGTGTGAATGAAGGAGCTTTGTGCTTTTAGATGGTACATTCAGACATATTACTCTTCGTTTGTTGTATTTTTAAGGAATTTAAGGGGGACGTCAGCACCTTCCATGGATTTTAGTTTAAGTGGGTCTGCTGCAAACTCACATTTACTGCCAACTTGCATGCATTCACTGTTTAGTGAATCAACTTCTTTGGGTCTATTAAAGGCTCACAGGGTCAGGTTATTTAGAATGCTCTATACCAATAATTAGGGCTTTTTGGCCCCTGGGGCAGGGTCAGAGGCACCGACCTGTGTCGACATCATATCTGCATCTGGAAAAGAAGGGATCACAGGGGCATTGCCACCAGGCGGCACTCACCTTGCAGAACCTTGGACAGCTGCCCCTCTTGCCCCATGGCAGTTGCGAGCATCTTGTTCCATTTCCATGAACAATATATGAAAAGGCATCCCTCTGGCACTGAGAGTGTTAAACCCTTTTGTTCCAAAGATGCGTATTTTCCCTTTCGAATAGATGCAATTATTATTATATATATATATATATATTTTTTTTTTAAAGAAAGATGGACAGAGCTCACTATTGCTTTGTCCTTAGGTTATTTTCAGAGTAAAAAACAAATTTCACTCATGGGGATATTTTAATGTTTCTGCTTAAAATAAATATGTTCAGAATATGACCTTGTTTGCTCTTTTCAATCTCTGCACCTCATTAATCTGATTTTTTTTTACATTGGACATTGTACAGATATAATACAAGTTCTCTCTGAAATAACACAAATACAACAAAAAATAAATAAAAGTTTTTATTCTCACAACATATATATATATATATATATATATATGTATAACATCATATGGTTAGATGACATAAGAATAAAAACTTTTTGATACTTTTGTATAAGTCCCATTGAGTTTTTCTTTGTCTATATACAATATATATATATGGATGGATATTTAGATAACGGTATGAGAAATATATTGTCAGAGATCCATTAAATGATATAAAAAGTTTTTTTTCTCCTCATATTTCTAACCATTTTAATCAATGGAAGAATTACTACTCAATTAGTTTTATCTCCGGTATTAAAACCAGCCCAGTATGGGCAGATTTTATATATAGAGATAAACTTTACAATGCCATCTTACTTTAAAATGTAAGCTTCCACATAACATAAAAAAAAATACTAATGGACACTCCAGCATGAAAGATATGCTTATCTATCAATGTATTCATTGATGAACTTTAATCATAATAAAATAATATACAGGAGTTGTGATTTGTGTCTATGGCAACGACCTATCAGTGTTAGCTTTTGTGTCACATGACAATTAAACATTCTTTGAAAAGTGATAAGAGCGGCAACATTTGACACATTAGAAAATGTGTTCCTGGAAATCACAATTTGGGCATTTAAATTACGCTTCTGTTATATTTAAAATGTTAAATTCATCAAAGCGATGGGACAGCAGCTTAATACCTTTGTGTTATTTGATTAATTATTGTTCAGTCTAAATATATTTTCCAAAACCGACATCATGTCCCCGCTATTGGTCCTGGAGGAACGATTTGTTAAGCTCTGCTTTATAACATGCAGTGCCGTAACCTATTAAGTCCTGATACTATTTTCTATGAACAATGAATCTGTGAATCACTCTACAGGAAACACTTGAGATTTATATTAACGTGAACGATCCAAACTCCATTTACCTAGGATATCTCATTACAGAATAGACCACCGTCCTAGATTCAGTTAAAACGCTCATAATTTGGCATTGAAACAAATTGGCACACATATAATATTTTTATATCACTGGGGTAGGCTTTCCAAATTCATCGAATTACGTGTTTACCATGTTTCCATCAAGCTCTCCATCATCAACATGTTTTCACAAAACTTTGCAAAATCAGGTAGAAAAACAATCTAATTCAAACAAATATTACTCAAAAGCATTCGTTGCCAAACACACTCTCCTTAAAAACACATATTCCCGTTCCTTAATATGAAAACATCACGCGCAAAGGCGGTGACGACTTAAAATAAACTAGAATCCTGAGATGATGTCTGGTTTTCTTTAATTCCGAAGGGTAATGGAATAAACCTATTTTAAGTCTTATTTGACATTTTTACAACACGGAACATTTCACATTCAGTTTACTTAATTGGGTTGTTAGCAGTTCATATATATAAGCACATCGACTTTGTGGTCAGTACGCGGTGATATTTTGAAACCTGTTTCTTCGCAAAGTAAAAAGGAGCCCTTTGTGTAATGTTGCGACAAGCTGGAAAATAAGAAACATGGAAATTCAGCTGGTTAGCATGAGTCACATGTCTTGTTGATACATTGTAGCATCTGTCTGCACTGTCAGACGCGTATGGTCTAACAGTTGGCCGGTTTGTCCGGCAACAATGTTAATAATGCTGATATATATAATATATCAACAAATGAAGGATTTACGTTATGATGACCATATTTCAAAGAATATTTTAACAGCGTACGGAAAGCTACTTACTATTACCCATTCTTGGTTGGGCTAGTCCAGTCTTTGAAGAGTCTTTGAAAAGAGATCAAGGATATTCCAGGCATGGACCTTCTTGCTCACTTTTCCAAGATGGAGACCAAATACCCAGATGAGGCTTAAAATGGCCAAAACCTATATCTGAGGCTGTTGACATTCTCATGCAAGAGACATTTTCCTCAAATTTTAGTGTATTGGGTGGGGGATTAGTCATGAATGCTGATAGAGACCACTGTCTGCGATATCATCCTCACTTATTTAATTGGGAATACTCGAGCCTCAAAAAAGTATTCTAACTGGAACACTTTGTATCATGTGTGGCTTTTCTGAAACAGAAGGTTGAACCTTCTGGAAGATGCAAGAAATTATTAGTATATCTAATGTTATCTTTAAAATTAAGGGGGGGCAGATATATGAAACAGCTTTCTATCAAAGAAGGTAGGTAGCAATTTATCTATGACTGTTAGGAATGCCTTACAAAATATCAATAGAGAAGAAAAAAAACAAGAAAAAAATATTCCCCTAGTTATAATCCCATCTACTATTTCTTTGGTTGGCTTATAAATCACGTTATTTTAGGCCAACAACTATAAGCAAATGAAACTAATAGGTAGTCATTCATTGTGAAGGCCAATTCTAACCTCTTTAGAGGAAGGGCTATTTATAAGTCTTGACGTAGTATAGTGTCATCGAGCCGTTCACGCCGCCATAAAGGGCCACATAAAGGCTATAGAAGGAATACAGAACAATAGCTAACACTGGAGTCCTGCAAGCCTAGCTTCATGTTATTCTAGATACCCCTGGTGGCCAAACATAGAAGTGCACTAATAAATGCTGGTTAAAATTAGAGCATCGCTACTGAATTACCACTTGTTACTGCTTAGCGTAGAGACGGGATCAACATCTCGATTTGGTCCTTGTTGCTCTCCTGCTGAAATGTTTAAAATGCGTTTCCTCCATTTTTACGTACGCTTGTTAACAGGCTAATCCTATAACGACAAAAAAAACCTTAACAAAGGACTTTCTTCCTTTCATTAAAATTTATGGAAATAGAACAAAAGTAAACTTCTAAAAAAATCTGGAATGTCTGAAACTAAGCTGTTTCCCCAACTGCGCGCTGTGTAAATGTCAACGTTAAAATGTCTCTCTGGAGATTTTAGGAGAAGTCATTGTAACCTTTGCTGGCATTCTACCTTTGCTGTGTTTTCTGTATGTTATTTATTATGAGCAACATCTCATACATCCTTTTTGGAAAACTGCAAATGAAACATTTCATTATAAAGTCGGTTGTTCTCGAAATTCTACAGCTCATATGTTAATCAAACCAAAACGTGGTGCATACGGCAATCAAAAGTTGTATAAAAGTTGCCATCTTCTAATTAAAACACTTCTTCTTAGCAGACCAATACATGCATAGATCTGCATCATGCATGTTGTATATGTTGTATTGTGGTGGAATAATAGGGGTTATAAGGGTTCGGCAGGCAACATATAAAGTGACCCTATCATATAGACTTTCTATATATTGTTCCGTGATGTCAGCCTAGTGATGAGCCTCGCAGAGTCCTTGGGAAGCTGCATTCCCTGTTCAAAAATGTAACCTATGTGTATATGTTTGACTTCTTTAGGGACCCATTTTGATGAAATTACTCTCAATTCTTAAATAACATAAATGTAGCTTTTCATACACTAGTAATCAAACTCAATAGGAACATAAACAAGATGAATGTGCTGTCCTGATTGCTGTACCTCTTCCAAATCGTACAGATCGACACCCTAGCAGCTTTTTTCAAATCAATAAGATGGGCGAAAGGGCGGTTTGTGTGGAGTAATACCCAATACTCATAAGCCATGCCCAATTGGATCTCCCCAAACACAATGGAGGATAAGATCTTCCTCCATTTCTAAAATATAATATATTACTATCCACATCCTAGGGATCATTTTGTGGACTATCCCATCTAAAATGAGACAGCGGGTCCAGATGGAGAACTCCCTTCTTAACACAACTATTATCACGTTCCCTTGGCTAAACCCAGAAACAGGGAGGCCATTAGCTAAAGCGCACCCATTTATCTCAGCTACTTTACTAAACAATCTGCCCCTAATTGCTCCCCATTAGACCGCCAAGAAGAGATTCCACTTTAGATTCTCTGGGTTCTAAGAAGATGTTCACTAGTTAAAATACAGACTATGTCTCCAATTCTCCAGTTCCATGATGTGTGAAAAAAGCTTTACCTGTTTTCTTTCCAATTACTACATTACATTATTGGAGCTGTTTTCCAGTATAGCTGGGGGAGGGGGTTATCCTATATTGCATGGCTTGTGATGTAGGATAGCAAGAGTGTTCAGCAACATTGAACAAGAGGTTACAATTACGTTGCTTGCTTCTTTGTTCCTCTTGGGATTGTGAAGTTCATGGTGATATAAAATTGTTGGTGCACCATAGTGAGTAATAATTTCACCCAGATATATTTGATGAGATACATTGTGATAAACTCTTGTTGATGTTGCTTAACACAATTATAAAAAGAGGAGTTTCATTAACTGAGCTTTTTACTAAAGGAATGGAACAGCGGAACTCAGATGTTGGTCAACCAATCCCTTCTATTAGCTAGTGCTCTGATTTTCTTTTTTTCCTTGGTATATTATCAAAAATATATTATACACAGTAAAAAAATATAAAATGTTAAAAAATAAGTACAGTTTCATTTGCTAGAATGTGCCAGCAAGTGTCATAATGACTTATTGATGAGACGGTAATCACAGCAATTCATAGTTTTCCATTAATCCGATTTACATGTTCAAAAACAGCATCTCTCTTATTTACTTTATAACCTAAAAGCATAAATTAAAATGTCCTTGATTGAACTGCAGGGCGTTAGAATACAGTGAGCTGAACAATCCATGTCTATGAAATATCTTTATCAGGGATGGCTTCTGGTTTTAAGGGATGCCACAGCACATGAAAAAAATGTACACTACAAGAAAATAAGTTAAATTATTAATAATATTAACTTTTAAAGAAAGAAAATATACAAAGTACGATAAGAGGCCAAGAACTCAATAATCATCTTGTCTTTGCATCAGGGAATAGTGGGCAGACTAGCTGAACCGAGTGGTTCTACCGTCAAATTCTATGTTTCATATTTTTCCATATGTATAGAACTCTGGTTAAAGTGCATTAGAAAATAAGCTTTGGGCATCTCTGGAAATTATGTCGAAAGAGTTTATTATTTAGCAGAAACATAGCTGAAAATTACAATAAAATATTTCTGCCTTAATAAAGTGCTTTTCCATCTTCTGTAACCTTGGAGCAATATGGTGCATTGAGTGATGGATGTTTCATCCAGAATATGATGGTGTATAATAGGCAAATCTGTGATGATTCACAATGTATGTTGGTGTAATAAATTCATATACAGAAGTAACTTCAGGGTTTCTTAAAACACTAAATAGCACAAACAAAATGATGTCACTATCAAAAAGTGTATGGTTCAAGGACATTGTGTTGGTTGCTGCAATCAAATTATTTTACATAAAGAAAAACAGACTATGTCCTGTAAAAGGCAGGGAAATGTATGATGATGAGCAACATTTTCTTGTTCTAGCCAAATACAGATAATAGGAATAAGTGGTTGCAACAGATATCTTGGATCACTTTCTTGAAGAAAATGTAGAGTAGAAGGGGTTAAAATCTGCATCTACAGTCCCACTCACCCAACCAAAAAACGCTACTAAAAATCCAAGTGAGTTGCCCCTTGTGGCTAGGTTCAGCATTGCACCTATTTAAACTCTTTAGACCCAAGAGGGGCAACCACCAGGGTCTTAAAAACATATAGACAGATTCCCATCTCTAATACAGGTGTAAGCATATAGATAAACCAGGGAACAGGATACTTTCGTTAAGGAAAAGATACATTGTACTGTGTAACTTTTACAGCAATCCATGTCTCATTCTTCTCACACCCTCTACGGGGTCTCTTAGATGAAGTGGACAGACTTGTGAAACCCAGAGACGTTTTCTCACACTTCCTTGATATGATTTCGACAGCTTATATTTAAAAGAGCACGACATATAGGTAATGAAAAAGAAACAGATCTATAATAAAGAAAGAATAACCAGAAAATAACTTTATATTTTAAACATTTTCTTTATCATATTCCGTGTCACTGATGTCATTCTTAAAGTCAATGTTCTATAAATTACATTTGCTGGTGTGGATTGTTTTAATGCCACTCATAGCATATAGCTTTAATGGCGAGAAATCAGGTTACTTTGAATCCCCTTTAAAAGTAAACGTACATTATATTTCAAGAGGACAAATCTGGGAGAAATAGAAATTGGGGCAGAAGGGTCAATCAGGGTAGCGTTCCCTAAAAACTAACCCTAAGAAATATGGTGCTCTAAACGACTTCATATTCTGATGATAGCGCCACCTCTGGCCAGCAAAACCAAAAAGAAGGGGTTTTATAAGCATGCTTTATTTTTTAGCAATAGTATTTCTTCTGTCCAGCGGAACTTGACTGCTTCATAAGCGGTTCATTAAAGGGTTAACCCCGAGAATGCAAAGTTATTCCATCTTAATGCATAGTTAACGCAGTGAATTCAGATTTCTCACTACACCATAGTTTGTCTATTTATTCATTGTTCTACTTTAGATTTACACAATAATATAGAATCCCCATCCTTCTTATTACCAATCCTTACTAATGAAACAGACAATCAAAACTGCTGCTAAATCCAATAACAGATCAATAGATTCGTAAGCCAAAATAAATTCAAAAATAAATAATTCAGTTTCTCCCAGAAAGCTTGGAATCTGTTTATATTCAAAACGACATCTTGTGCAGAATTTGTTATTTTTTTGTTGTAACGCCGCAATACAAAAAAAAAGTGTTTTTAATTTTCAATCAATTTTTTTTCCCCAGCATAAACAAGTCGATTGAGCCTAAAATCCACATAATCCAAATGTTGGCATTTAGAGAGCAAAGAAATTGATTAGCTAATTGCTAGAAAATGTCTCTTGCCAGAATCTCTTATTAAGTACTTTTTTTTTTAAAGGAAACTTTGAATATGGAACTCGAAATTGTATTAGAATACCAATTATTAAGGCATACAGACTTTCAGTAAAATGATATGCAAAAAAAGTGGTGTTCTATAAATATACTTTAAAAAAACTCTGTAGAGGCGGAATTCATATTTTAAGATGAGTCGGATTTAGATAAAACAGGGATTTCTTCCAAACGCCTGATACCCAACTCCCTTATAGAAACAATGAAATTAAAGTAGAGGTTAAATGAGGATATTGAGAGTTTTAACCCCTTCAGGACCGGGATTTTTAAGCTAGGGTGTCGCTAAAGGACCGGAGCCGTTTTTGTGTTTTTGCCATGTCTTTCTGCAACTGTAATTTCTCTCTTATCAAGTGGTGCACCCACACAAATCATATATTGTTTTTTTCAGCACAAGTAGGGCTTTCATTTGAAACCATATTAAGCTGGGTAGTACATTGTTTTATTTGAAATAAACTGGAAAAAGTGGGGGGGAAATGAAAAAAACGCATTTTTTTTACAGTTTTGTATACATACAAATTGTACACACATTGAACCAATGGGAAAAAATTATCCCAAATATATTCATTAAGTTGTCCTGATTTGGAAACCACCCAACATGGCCAGGATTTTTATCTATTTTGACCAGTATAGGGGAAAATATTGCAAGGCATGCATTACGTTTTTGAAATGTAATTTTTTTCAAACTTGGCATGGTAGTCTAATTACTGCAATAGTTGTCACAGATACTGATTATCCCCCCAAAATTATATGTTTATGAACAGTAGATAAGTCAAGGTGTACAACTAGGGTCATTTTGACACTTTTCAAACAGGGATTTTATCGCCAATTGCTGCCAAATTTTGAGGTATTTTTATATTTTTTTGCATATGTTGCAATGTTGCTTTAGATTTTATATTATATTTTGTATAGAATATGTGCAACTGCAGAAAAAAACACCAAATTGTGTTCACCAACATCCCCCGGTTCCAACAAGGCCTCACCTGCATGGTTCATGCAATTTTTGAGGAAGCTATGAGGGCAAAACTGGAACATGCTCATTTTCGTTTTCACATTTGGAATTTTCAGAAATTGGTTTACTGGGCCCATATCCCATTTGGGACATTTTGGAAGCCCCCCACTGTAAATTACCCCATAAAAGTATATATTTATGAACAGTAGACAAGTCAAGGTGTTCAACTAGGGTAGTTTTGACAGTTTTCAGCCAGCCATTTCTTCACTGATGTCTGCCAAACTTCACAGGGACATTATTTTATTGCATTTTTAACGCATACATTTCAATGTTGCACTGAATTTCTTGCACACCATAAGTGCAACAGTGGAAGAAAACACCACATTTTGTTCACCAACATCCCATGAGTCCAACAAGACCTCACATGCATGGTTCATGCATTTTTTTAGGAAGCTATGAGGGCAAAACTGGAACATGTGCATTTACATTTTTTAAAATATTTTTTTCATCATATTACTTGTAAGTGACAGGTTTAGGCCGCTGACATCAATCAGGGAGAACGATCAATAATCAGCGACTTAAAATGTCACCGACAAGTGATCAGGTAATAATTATGATTTTTTCATTTATTAATAATTTGTGTTTTTTCATAATTACCCTAGATGACCCCTCTCTCTTTGTAGAGCAGGGTCATCCGTGGGCTGCCATAATGATCCGATCACTCCTATTGGCCAGGAGCGATCTGATCAGCCCAGCATTTGACCTGGAAGCACCCTGGACTTTCAGGTCAGTGCTGTTATTTTTTTATTATTATTATTATTATTTTATTAATTTTTTTAAATTAATTTTTTTTTAATTTTTTTTTATTATTATTATTTTTTACATTTTTTTTAACTCTTTCAATGCTGATGCTCCATTGAAGCACAGCATTGACTGGTATTTAGTCCCCACAAGCTTGTGGGGACTAATATTAACCCTTGCAATGCTGCGATGGGGGTCATACACAATCGCAGCATTGAAGGGGTTAATTGAGGAAGAGGGGGGGTAGGGGTTAACTGAGGAAGGGTGAGGGTGGGGGGGCTGGTCTCATGTGGATACCAAAGAACCCCGTCTCCCTGTCCCTGAAGCTGCCTCTGGCAGCTGGGACACAATCTCCAACAGACTGGAGATTGTAGGGGAGGAGTCTCTCTGATCAGTCCTACAGGACTGATCAGAGGACTTCTGGGGCTCGTTTTTGCTGTTGCTGGTCTGCCTGGGTTTCCAGGCAGACCACCAGCAGCAGAGCCCCCTACAAAACGGAAATTAACCCCTTCAATGCCGCGATCGCGGCATTCAATGCCGCGATCGCGGCATTGAAGGGGTTAACGCTGCACTGACGCTCTCAAGGAGCGATCAGGCAGCAGGGGGGTGTTGGATCAGGCCCCCACACTTGTGTGGGGACCCATTCAACACCCCCCCTTTCCCTGAAGCTGCCTGTGGCAGCTGAAACCGCGATTGCAGATCTTTCTGCAATCGCTGTTTCTGCCTACAAAATCACTCCGTGGGAGTGATCGTAGGCTTGGGGGCGGGTTTAGAGAGGCTGTGCTGTCTGCCCAGAACTCCTGGGCAGACAGCAGCAGCAGCGCCTCCACGATCACCGCGATCGTGGTGATGTGGGGGCGTTTTTTGGAGGAGACGTACCTGGTACGTCCCGGTCTACCGGTGACCAGTAACCAGGAAGTACCAGGTACGTCCCGGTGCTGAAGGGGTTAAGGATATGCTGTTCATTTTACATTACACTATAAACCCGTTCTGCTTTACACAGGGAGGGTAAACATGGCAGAGCCACAATAATACAAAGTTGTCAAAAGGATGGCAGTTGGAATCTGCTACAATGACGTTGGAGATCATAAATTAAATATACAGTAGCTCAAGTGTGAAACTTTATAAAAAGACATATTTTTGCGTTCAAGATGGTGCTTTCAATCAGTGGCATATTCTGGTCAACTGCAACGCCACCAGTCAATGGGCCGGTTAAAACGGCACCGTCCTTCATTAGTTTACTTCTGCTCCATGATTCCGTTAAAAGCGGGGCGTCAAGTTATGATGTCATA
This sequence comes from Spea bombifrons, assembly GCF_027358695.1. Lineage (NCBI taxonomy): Eukaryota > Metazoa > Chordata > Amphibia > Anura > Pelobatidae > Spea > Spea bombifrons. Next base: position 5,346,206 of record NC_071093.1, on the reverse strand, counting down.
TCCCAACGCCAACTTAAAACGACAGCGGCGTCCAGGGAGCTGCTTGGATTACAAAAATAAATGAATATGTTTATGATGAGAACATCTATGCAGAAGAGAACAAGACTCTTCTTATTCTAGGCTATTCTTACATGCCTTAAAGACTACCCCAAAAGAAAAAAGAGTGGGTCTCTTAACACGTATTACACCCTTGGGGTTGTAATAGTATATTATCTTTGAGTTTACATGACTATTACTATAAATATGACTATGTAGTTAGCCTTTGTATGTTACAGGGCTGTAACTTCCATGGGGCAAAAGGGACAGCTGCAGATATGACTTCTGCATGAGATGAGACCCCCAACCTCACCATGGGCATCAAGAACCTTAGCTATGGCTTTGTTACACTGTTAAATGTTTTGTTACCTTTATAGTGGTTTGAAAGCCCCAAAGGTATACAAATAAACTTTAGGAACTACAAAACTACAAGAAACACTTACAACTTTGATAAGATCTCTGGTTTTAAATACAGGGAAGACGTGGACTGTTCACCTTCAATTAATTTGGTTAAAACCACACCATATATCTAAGAGTCAGTTTGGATCATCATATGACATCTTGTACCAATTTGCTTTTACAACGTAATATGACACCGGATGATTTAGAAGAATTCAAAAAGCTTATTTATGTTACGACTTGGTATTTCCTTCCAATGCTGGTAACGGTTGCACGAAGGGAAGAACTGTCAATTAATCTCCTCAATTATTCTGTGTGGTTTGGCACTTTGCTAATGGTAATCAATCATACACTTAAAGCATTTCCATGATGTCTGATGTCTTGGATCGATGAACCAGGGTATGAAACATCATGTAATATATCATGTGGTATAAATATGCTGGGAGAATACGGTTATCATGATTTCTCAGAATATAGGGACATAGAATTTGATAGCAGATAACCAATCGGCTCATCTAATCTGCTTGTTTTTCCTGATGTAAAGACTGAAACCTTAATCTCATTTTAGATTCAGGACCCATATGCCTATCCCATACAGTAACCGTATTAACTGTATTAACCTCTACCACTTCTGATGAGAAGCTGATCCATTTACCTACCACCACCTCTGTAAAGTAAAACATCCTTACAATACATCTAAACCTCCGACCCTCTATTTTTACGCTATAGCTTAACTGTGCTAATTTCCTTTAAATATTTACATTGTTCTATCATATCTCCCCTATTGCTCTACTTTCCACCAAGCGATACATATTAACCCCTTAATGACAAAGCCCGTACATGTACAGGCTCAAGATACATTGATTTCAATGGGTTTAGGGACCGCCCATTGTCCTTAAGGGGGTTAAGAACTTTTAGTCCTTTCCTGATATTTTGTTATGAATTGTGTTCAGTAAATACAAAGAAAAAAGTTCTCAACCATAAATGGAGATATCAATCTAATCCACCCTTAAGTAAAATAAAAAAGTTTCTAGATTATTTAACAAATATGAAGAATTGAGAAGTTTGCATTTTTACCAAATTTCTGTTCTGGGTCAAGGCTCTACACATAGTTATCAGAGTTTCTAGAGTTGCCTTAACTATTTTTAAGTATCTCGACCCGAGCACCGAGGAAATAAACAGCTAGTCGTAATATAACAACTGTATACATGTTCTATACCCAACAACATGACCTTATTTTTTCTTTTCTTTTTATATTGCTTCCAAAACTTGAATGTGTAACCCTGGAGAAATCATCTCGAACAAAGCGTGAGTCAAAAAAAGTTAAACGAATTCTTAATAAGTTTGTCAGGGTCGTAGCGTACACTGCGAGGTACATCATTTCTAAATTACAGGGCTTGAACTAGAACGGAACGTTGTCGTACAAAATTCTAGAAAACAAACTTTCCATTCGAAAAAAAGGTATATTATTTATTTTTCCACGGTCTGAAGAATAATCAGAATTTTTGAGAGCCTTTGACAATTTTCCAATGTTTGATAATAAAGTTGAAGTATAGTGTGAAAGCTTTATAAAAGATTAATAAAAATAACACATTAACTTTTATTATAATGTTCCAAATAGGTTTAAACAAGACCAGAGTAATTTATACTCCATGAAATTGTCGTCTAAAGTGAATTTTAATGATTGGGGTTTAATATTTTTAAAGGAGTGTTGGTAAACTGCAATAGTCCAAAGGACATGTTTGCACACCGGAGAGCTCAGCCATAAACACAGGGCAATAAAAGCTGGGGCAATACTCGGCTAAATATCTATTATAATAACAGCAAGAGGTTCTGGCAGATGAGTATACCCAGGAATCTTGAGTGGACCTGGAGGTCTCCAACTCACTTACAATGGCTGAAGTGGGGATATTGAGGATTTTAGGTGTTGTGGAAGAGGACATGTGGGGAGCTAAATGAAACTCCACTTTCTGTATTGATGAGCTGAAGTTTCTTAATTCCATCGAATCCGGCCAAGTGAGTTCCATGAATGGACTTGGCTCCATATTTTCATACTTGGTAAGTGGACTTTAAATACATGATAAGCACAGAACTTCATTGGTATTCCCTCAATAGGAAGTTGTGGGTTTTGTTTAAGGAGCTGCGAGAAGTGAAGAATGCACTGGAATAATACATCCCCAGCCATCTGGAAAATAGCAATTTGAAATATCTTAAATTCTGCTGAAGTGCGGAAACATTTCCATATACTGTTACATCTAGGACTTTAATACTCACGCTCCTTTCCTGTTCACGAAAGCTTAAAACTGCATGAATATTATTCATTTTTGTGTACAGAGAATGAACACTAAAATTACCAGTAATAGAATAGAATTCAATTTAAGAATCCAAAGTCATATTTAGGATCATTGTAAGGGTAACAGTCAAGAAGATACTTTGATGGCATTGATTAGGCAACCATTAAAGGCTTCAGCTCTTGCGCTCCAACAAAAATGTTAATCATAGGTCAATCCCACATTTTTTTTCCATGGAAAATACTTTTTCAGTTTTTGGTATGTAGGAGAATACAGATGGATCTGTATTAAGAACATGTGTGTATTAGAAGCCATGCTGGGAAGCATTTCAGATTTGCCACGAAGGCTTCAGCAATGGAAACTCGGGGGCTGTCTTTCTATCTCCTTGTTAGTAGATCCATCTACTCCTTGACAGGCTAGACCAGGAAGTGGGGTGTTCTCTAGCTTCTGATTGGTTTATGACCAGCCATTCATTTTTTTTTATAATTGTTGTTTGATAATTGGCTTACCTGCCATTCAAGTGCATACAGGATGTGAAAAGTTTTGTCAGCCGAGTTAACCCTTTAACTCCAACATTAGTGAATAGACCCATTTGCATCGTCTTGTGATAAAAGGCAAATACATTTATGCGCATATATTTTCACGAATTTGCTAAAATAAGAAATAAAGTAATTTCAACATGTAACTAGATGGTTTGGCACGTGAAAAATGATTAAAAACAAATAAATAAGAATAATGAAGGTTGAAAAAGTCTTGCTTAACCCCTTAGTTCCCCTATAGACGTACCGGGACGTCCAAAAAACGCCCACAAAGAAACCCCTATGGACGTCCCGGTACGTCCAGCCTTTCGTGCAGCGTCAGGGACACATCCCTGCCGCTGCACGGGAGACCAGGCTGTCGTTTGACAGCCTGGACTCCCCCCTGGCAGCAGAAGCCGGCATTGCCGGCTTTCTGCTGCCCGATCTCCCGTAACAGCTTCCGGCATGAAAGCCGGTAAGCTGTTACGGTTGAAAGTGCCCGATCGCGCGATCGCGCAGTTGCAAACGCGCGATCGGGCATTCCCTTCCGGGTTACGTCACTGCTGACGTAACCCGGAAGGTCATCGGAGGACAGGATATCCCCTGCGGGGATATCCTGCCCTCCGATGAGGCACAGAGACGCTGCGATCTCTATGCAGGTCTGTGAGGACCTGCATAGAGATCACAGTGTGATCGGTGCAGGGGGATCACGGGGAGGGGAGTGAGAGACCATCTCTCTCACTCCCCCTCCCGTCCTGAAACGGAAAAGCTGAAAAAAAAAAAAGTTAATGCATTTAAAAAATAATATTAAATAAATCATTAAAATATTAATATAAATAATACAAAAAAATTTATAATGTGGGCTGTGATGTCACTGTGACATCACTGGCATGTTCAGGAGGTCCCTAGGAGGACCTCCAACCATTACTGGGTAAAAATAATATATAAAAAATAAAAAAATATATAAAAAAATGAAAATAAAAAAAAAATTAAAAAAAAATATTTAAAAAAAGATAATAAAAAAATTATCAAAAAAACCTTACTTCCCATTGCCCTAGCATAACATCTAGCCAGTATAACCCTCCTGCCCCCGTTCACAACCCCCAAACCCGTTAAGCCATAGGCATAAAAATTATACAAAATTGTACACCTAATAGAACGCTCCCTGGTGCTGGGAAAGTCTGGAAAATCTATATAAATTAGGTATTTCTGAAATCAGGACACCTGAATTAATAAACTTGGAGGGGATTTTCCATCACTTTACCTAATTTTGTGAGGATTCAGAGGGAAAATGTAAAAAAAAATTAGTTTAATTTTCTAATCTTCGCTAGTTTTTACTAAATTTCTCATTCTAAATTTCCAGCTAATCATCCAACTATGGTATCAAACGAAAGCTCTATCTCTCCTTGAAAAAACGATATATAGTTTATATGGGTACACTATTCACAGGAAAGGAGAATCATCGCTAAACCGACATACCCCAAAAATGGCAAAATTGCTCTGGGCTTTGAGGTACCAAAAACCCCTGGGATTGAAGGGGTTAAAATAGAGATATATTTTTTTTTAAATCCCTTTTTACACAAGGGCATTTGGAGAATATTTTAAAATATTATGTTTTACCGTATAGTACATTATTATTTAATTTTTTTTTATTCATTATTTAATGAAATTTCCCCTTCATTCTCAAAATATGCAAGAATTATCTTTTTATGCAATAAGCAAGCTGTTATTTCTAGGAAGTAAAAAAAAGTTATGCAGTAAAAGGATCCACGCTGTAGTTAATAAAAAATATATATTAGAAAAAATGATATGGAGGTAAACATTTGCCAAGCTTGTATAGGAAGCCTGTCTAGATTTTGCATCATTTCCTTTAAATATTTACATTTTTTTATCATATCTCCCCTGTAAAATTTTAACGGTTATGCTGTTTATGTGTCATTAACATTAACTTCCGGTAAACCCAACTACATTATTAGTCCCGATATTACTGATATATCACATGGTTACAATATACTGTATGAACTTCACATTCCGGAAAACCAGTCATTTCTAGACAAAGTTCTTCAAAAAAGGCAAGTCCGATGCGGACCGGACCAGTCCAGGTCATACCTCTGTGAAGCATTTTGGATCAGCCCGAGGGGCAATTGCCGCCTGCCAGACAGCCCCTGATGATCCCCTCAGACTATATGGAGAGGTACGGGACAAAAATGAAGCTTCTACCGTAGAGATCCAGCCTATAACTAATAATTAAAAGAGGAGCAAGGAAAGGAGCGAGTCTGTTTGAATATTTAATTGTATCTTCATGGAAGACTGAATGCGGCAGGAAAAGAAGGACGAATGTTCCAATTAAAAATATTTTAATGGGGGGAGAAAAGATAATATGCACGAAAATAGGACAATGGAAAAAAAACCATATTGTTTTTCTCTTTGTTCTGTACATATATTTGTTTCACGTTCACATATACATTTAACTTTAGCACTACAATATTAAAATTAGTGAATAAAATGCCATTCGTTTTTTTTTTTTATTATAATTATTATTTTTGCTCTTTTTTGGAATATGTCAGCAGTAGACATCTCTGTTTCCCCTTATCTCAGCTACATTTTAAATCCTTTTTTTTCATACCTTTGGCTTTATGTCATTTATCATAGTATTCCTTTTATTTCTAATCTGCTTTTATTGCTTGTTAATGCTTCCCTTTTTTTTATAGGAAGTCAATTTAAAAACCTGCTAAGCGACTATTCATAGTATGCCCTTCATCTACGTGTGGATTCAGCATGTACCCAAATAAAGTATTCATGACTGTGATGCAAACGCTGCTTTTATATATCTTTTTTTTTCAACTCAGCTACTTCCTTAAAGACTTTTTTCCTTCACTACTGTACGTCAAGATAAGATACAAGTCAGCGTTGGATGCTACAATCTGTAACTATTCTGTCTTTATCCTTTTTCACAGGTAATCCACAACTCATTTAAAAATCACAAAATTGTGACGGCTTCTAAACCAGCCTCAGGAAGCTGATTAAGCTTCTCTCTCGTTATTGCTCATACATTTCAGGCAAAAATGCCGCATTTCAATAGTTGAAGACTGGAATTGCTTTTCAAAAAAAAAAAAAAAAAACAAGTCTTCAGTCCACTTTATCTTTTCAGTCAAAACAACTCTATAAAATATTTCCACCAAGGAATCACAATCATTTTGTTACCTTTTACTTGTCATGGGTAATCCCAGGTTAAAGGGACACTTGCAGCCCCACCGGTACTCTAAAAAGCATTCTTCAAATTATAATCAAATATTTCCTTTAGGAGAAGCTGCAGCTTCAGAGCTGCAGTGCCCCACTGCCTCCACGGCCCTGCTTTTGATGCCAGTGTTGGCTGCTTAAAGCGATCGATCAGTGACAGGAAAGTGCTGCTGGTTAAGTCAATGGGAGCGCTTTCTTCACCTGTACGTGAGGATGTCTTGCCATTGTTAGCACACTGAAGTTAAACTGGATAAATTCAAAGTATTATCCTTAAATTATGATTTTACTGATTGTTTATTTGTAATTATTTGAGCTGGCTGCAATGGTTTAAAAACTGACTCTTTGCAATATGGTCTCTTGGATCAATTGGGAAATATCTGTTGAAAATGAGGACACCAAGGTCATTGGTCCACCACAGTGAAGCCATGATGTAGATGATATCATTTGTCCAACTATCTATGGATTAATATATTAAAGCTTTTGTGGGTAGACTGATGGCTTACACAAGGCATATAATATAGTCTCAACCAGGTGTTTGTCTAGAAATTGTCTATCTGTAGCCCAATTTTTTCTTTATCATGAAGCTACTTGGTTGAGCCTTTCTGGTAAACGCTGAATGATATCAGGCCCTTTCCAATTAGAGATGTTGGACCTTACAATTGTCTCATTTTGTGACCAGATTCTGAGAGTCTTGATTTCTCTCACCATGCATGGTTGCCATAACATTTCACATCTACGCAACCAGATCGGCTTTGCAAGTTTGTTCCTGGCATTGACCGTCATGACCCCATGCTTTCCAACCCAAGTTTGGACTGTATCGTGAGCTGACTTTACAATGAATACACGTGTATCCATTTGACAATAGATAATTAATTTGACCTAAATGTTCTCTTTCAAGAAAAGCTCTTTTCTGTTAATTTAGATAAATATCAGTTGATGCTACCACTGATCTTCAATGAAGACTTTATTAGCTTTGCAGACGCTTCCAAATCAATTCTGCTTTCAACTATGTGCTAAGCATTCATTCAGCGCCTGTCGCAGGCAATGGAACAATGAACGCAAATTGTTCTGATATTCTACCCTTGAAAAGTTCTGCAGATGTGAGCAGCAGAAAGAATCAATTTCCTGATAACCTGGTTCTGATTATAGCAGCTGATTTATATTTGTGGATGATTACCTGCTATTGTATTCATAAGGAATATAATTATGTGTCATATTTATGCGTGACATTGAATAGGATGTATACATTACCATGCTAATGGATGGAAAAGACAATATAATGAAACATCTATAGAGTTTTAATATGGGCTTACCCAGGTATTGCTTCAAACTGAAAATGGCTTGTTTTCTGCTCCGGCAATTTTAATACCGGCAATAAGGACAAAGCGCAACATTACGACCAATGGATAAAAAGGTTTCATTGTAAATATTTTTTGGGGAAAAAGATACATGATCAACGTTGCTCTTTTTTAAGGTATATGGATATTTTGAACACTTTGATACATTTTATGTTATCAACAAAGTTTAAACACTATGTTACATAGATTGTAGTAATATGTGGGAGGATTTATGATCACAAGGTGATACAGGAACAATATTTGTCCTTAATGGATTTCTCCGACGTCTGAAGAGTGAAATTTCACTCCATTATTTTTAAAGCACTTCACTTCCAATTCCATTGGTCATTAACATTCATCGTAGAGACTCCCGCTGTCCCATTTTAGATTATGTCCCACATTCTGCATCTCTTTAAGCAGACGGTCAAAATTCAAATACATTCTGAATCTTTCAGCACTACGCAATGAAAATTCTATTATGCTTATTAACTATTTTAATTCTAGAGAGGTTTCTAGCAAAGCAAGGTTGTGTTGGGCTATGTCTCTCGGGCACCAAGTGGGTTAATATACAAGCTATGGTCATCTGGCTAGTGAAAAACTGCAGATTTTAACCTTTTTTAATTTATTCAGTTATGTTGATTGGTTCCAACTTGATGAGTTGTAGACGATTCGCTAAAATCGCTTAAAACGTAGGGATTTTATTTCGTTGTTGAAAAAAATGGTTGTTTTTTTTTGTTGATTCTGTCTGCGTAACAATCAGTGATCTGAGAGTCGTTTTTAAAGTATTTTTTGTGTTGAGTATTAGTTATTAGTGTAAATTAGCAGTTGAGGGCTGTTGGCACAAGTTGTGCCTTTCGAAGTAGTTAATACTGTGTTGGATTATCAGATGATCCCTCATACCTGACATTGTTTCAGCTCAGGAATAGTGAAAATCAAGGCCGGAATGTCCATCGGGCAATCCAGGCAAGTGCTTTCCATGTACCTTTATTGCTGCTCATTCGGCAGATCCCATCCCAGTGGTCAGCCGTCTGTTATATACACTCAGCTGTAAGCTGCAAAAGAGTGTTTGGCGCGTCATGTTGTTGGCCACTAGCCTTAAAGTGCCAGTACTCAATTTTCTTTATCTCCAGGGATGAAAACAAAGCAAAACAAAAATACTTGACTGCTACTTTCTTTGTTGGCACATGGTGGTCTTGCATTCTTTGGATATATGATTATTACCAGGAGCTCATACCTTCCAATATTACAGGTGACCAAACTGGAGTGCCTGCATTGAGGTGTGCGTAGAGGTGTTGCCTGCTTGCCTTACTTGGATAGCCGTGTGGAGGCCAATGTGAGCTGAAATGGAGGTCTGCGTATCAACACCACGAGCCTCCACTGATTTTACAGGTTCCTGGGCTAGTCAGAGGAGATCAGAAGATCTCCCCGGGTGGCTCATGATCCCCCCTACCCAAAAACCAGGAGTGTCCCATGACAACTAGGACTGTTTGGGGTATAGGAGCCCATGAGATGTTCACACATTGCCCACTGGAACACTGAATGCAAAGACCAATGGTAATACTACACTTGTCAAAGCGTGTGTGTATGCATGTGTCAGTAAAGAAGCAAATCCTTGTAGTAAAGGTAATTAAAAAGTAATAATAATAAGAATATTAATTATGAATTAACTATTAAAATAAAACACTTAAATTAAACAGCAGAACGAACTGGCATAGGAATCTATTGTGTAAAGTCAACTGCCAGAAGACCAGTTATTAAGTTAATTTAATATCTACTTTGTTAACATAATATGCTTTTTTTCCTCCCAGCGAGCAGCTTAACAACAATTAAAACAGGTTTAAATGATCATTCATAAATCCAAGCCATGAATATACATCATCTCATAAAACATGTACCATTTAAATTAACTTCAATATGTCAAATAATCATATCGGTACAATGAATTATCCTTCTATAGACAGACAGATGCTATGTTTCTTAAAAAAAAAAAATACAAATATTTACCTACAGAATATAATTACCCATTTAATATGGCTTTAAAGTGTTTTAATTAAATATAAATATTTGTAAATTGTATTTTCCTACAACTGAAATAAAACAAACTATAAATAAATGATAATAAATTATCATAATATTTCAATTAGTCTACTGTGTTACTAAAAGCCATGTTTATCAGTGTTAATCTGAAGCCATTGGGGTCTACTCCATAGGTGCAGATGTGTGTATATACAGTCCCATGCACCAGCGGTCCCCTAGTGTTTGGAAGATGTATTGCACCCTTCATTGACTTAAAGGCATTCAAGCCAATAATACCCATATGATTGGTTCAGACAGCCTTTGTAAGATGGAGTTCTGAAAAGGGAGATAACTCCAGTTCAGTGTGAGGTGCTTGTACATAAATGTTTAGAGGACAGGATTTAAAAGCAGATCCACCAAGTGGAATACAGTCATTAAGATACATTTGTATAAAATCCATGCTTTTAAAGAGTTAGAGAATTAAACTTTAATTAAAGAGAGGAATGCCTAAAACGGAGGTGATTTTCAATCAGTAGGGTGCATTAAATGTCTTATTTCCACACAAAGTATTTACATTAGAGTAAGATGGCGATGCGTTTTATTCTGTTAATTAAGAAACAAAGACAAATGTTATTTAGCTAATAATCTCAAAGAAACAATGGGTACAGCTCTGTAAACTTTATAACAGGTGAATGTTTTTAGGAATCCAACACAACACATTCCTGATGATAAGTAGGGGGCACCGTCATATAAGCTATTACAGTTGTTATTTAGGGCTCTCGGTGGCTCATGTAGACCCATTGGGATATTAAGTGGAGAAATCCATGCTAGTGGTTCACATATAGACACTGGGGGTGCCTAATAATAATGGAGACTTTATATGCATTCATTACATTTATTTATAAGGAGGAATAGATGTTTTCCTGGGCTCCTTTTATAAACCTGTAATGCACCTCATTGCTAACATATTTAGGGTGCATATTGACCATGTGGATGTGATTTATTATTGCACCACTTAGTTGGAAATGACCTTTGAGTTGGCTAATTCTAGCTTTACCCTGATAGTTATTAATGCAAATCATTCACTTGGGTGAGATATGATACCAACTCAATATATTTACTACGGGCCTCTTAAATTCCACAACTTGAGCTTTGACTCTGAAGATATTTATTGTACTCAATGAATACTCAGTGAATACAATCCACTGAACAACCACACATCCTCCCAGCAGAGGTGGTAGAGTAACGCAATTTAAACATGCGTAGACATGAAGCTCCTGAGTCTAAGACGAGAACAAGGACTGATTAAGGTGTAATTAAAGTGAAATATGTACTTTCAGAAAACTAAATTAAATGCAGAAAGAGAATTTCATAAATCCTAAGCATTCATGAATTATTTTACTCATTTTGATGAATTCTCCAATGTCAGCATTCTCTTAATAGTTATTTTCTGAAAAAAAAGTTAATTCAACATTATTTAGTTCAGAATGTTAATACAATCTTGCATTAGTATATTCATTGTTATTTCAGAGTATATGTATTGAACCAAATAACTACACATTTTAGTAAAAATAAATACATATTAATGTGGAGACAAATTATATTACAGTTAATTTTGACAGTTAAGATGTCTCTAGAATAAGCTGAGAAGATAGAGACATGCAATGGGAATCCAAGACTAACAGACACCGTCCATTTAGCCTGAAAGATGTATTTTATTTGTTCATTTTTATTTTTTTTTCATATTTTTTCTGTGTTACAGAAGCAGGGGTTATGTTTCAACTATAAAATGAAAGAAATTGTATTAACCAAGAATATAAGACAAAAAGACCTTAAGCAAGTTCATTCATTCACTTAGTCATCATAGATTTAACATTAAAGAAAGGCGTGAGGGATCAAAGGAAAAACTATTTGTTTTTGTACATCATATATTTGTAGTAAAAACTACGTTTTGTCACAGTAAGACAGAAGGAATGGACTAGTTGTTCACCTAAAATATATTAGAATTCTTTTTTTCTCGTGTTATATATTAGAAATAAGAATATCCCCTCTTAATCCCAATTAATATACACAATTATTATTATTTCTTTGGACCTGTAAGACCTATCCCAATCATTAGAACAAACTTTAATTCCATGCACAGGTCAGCAATAATCTATCCATCTCTTAAATCATTGTTCAATGTATCAGCTGCCTCTGCTATCAGAAATGGATACAGTTTTGTTAGTATCTCAGGGCGGCAAATTGCCATATATGCGTTAAAAACGCTGCAAAGCACATCTATTTTCTTAAAGTTTACAGTAGATGTGTTCTAATTTTATGCCAATGTTCCAGCAGATAAATAAAAGATAACACATGAATAATGCATGAGCAGAAAGCCAAGTGTTGGAACTTTCTACACACTTTATATATAGATAGATTTCCACAATTATGATTTAAATGAAACCCTTAGAAGTTTGTATATACTAAAATACTGAGCAAAATAAAAATCTGAGTGATTAATCTGTGTGACAAATTACAGCCAGTGGTTTCTGTGACATAATGTTATGATGTAATGCAGAAACAGTCACATTATTTATATGCATAATGTAAATTAAGTTTGGTTAATGCCTACTTTTTTATCTTTAATAAGTCAACTCTTTGATGAAAAAAATATTTTGTTGACGATGGTGTATTTACCTTTCATGCTGCCCAAGGCCCAACCCAGGAGAGCGGTGTCTGCCGCCCCTCCACACCGCTGTCCATACTTCTGGGGATCCGGATATGATGTCATATCCCAGTACCCCACTTTAAAAGGAAGCGCAGCACAGAAGGAAACTATGGACCTCCAAAGTGTTAATGAGCCGGTCGGGGGGATCAAGGGTCTCCTTTTTAACCGTCCCATGGAGTGGTGGTGTTGCAGGGATCCTGAGGCTGGCCACCTGGACCACTGGACATCACTACCACTGGACGTCACTAAAATGCACGTTCAAATCTAAGAATTATGTCTTTTAAATGTGAAAAACAATGAACCATATTTTTTATTTTTTTCTCAGCTTCCATCACATGACTCTATAATATTTCAATTTCAACTATCGTTTCATGCTACTAAAAACTCACTCCGCTCAATAGATATATTATAAATGCCATGTCGATTCTGGAGTTTTTTTTAATATTTTTTTTATTTTTTATTATTTTTCAGAGTTGGGATTTTTTGCTCAAGGTAGCAAATGACTTGGAAAATGCCTTTTTTTTTTTTTTTACTTTTAGGTGAATTATTCTCAGAGAGCCGGTCCTATTACCACCACGGCAAATATCATGATGTACTACCTTTTGTTTGATCTTAGGAAGGCAAAACTAGAGATTGGCAACTACCAGGGAAATTGAGTTATTTTGTGTGCATAATGGAAAAATAGATTGTATGTGATAGCGGAAAAAAAAAAAAAAAGAAAGACTGCGTGGATTTGAAAACAAATGATGAACAAAATAACAAAACAAAAGTGAAAAGATTCTATAAAAAAGCAAAATTAATTAAAAACATTCACGCTAAGCAAGGTACATTTCCTATGCATGTTTTAACATAACTATAAAAATAAGATAAAATACTAGTTAAAAATAATAATAGTTGGTAAAATAATTCCTTTAATGGCCTTGTCATTTAATGGGGTATTCCGTGCCATAATGAAATATCCCTCTGGCAATTATTGTGTTAACGGCACGTGATGGCTAAATACCATATTCACAGTCCTATTTTAAAACAAGAGGAAATTAGAATGCAGCTCAGCTCCTCTTGTTCTACTTTTCATTTGAAGCAATTGGGCATCAGCCAAATATCCGTGAAAAGCTCCCTATGTCAGTGCATATAACTCTGATTAGGAAAACTCAGCCTCTACAAATGGGACCTTGATAGGAAATTTATGTCTGAAGGAAATTCACTTTAGTCTCTGTAGACAAGGGTTCAGAGCTGTCTTATATGCATGTTTTAGCTCATTTGGCTGTCTAATAAGCACGCAATATAATAAAAGGACACACTTAAAGCTTAATCACCTGACAGTAAACAAAATGTTTGCCCTAATAGAAATAATTAATGTGTTCAAATACATTTAACTGTGATCTAACCATCTACTGATTGGGTGGCTGTGTTGAAAATAAATGGTGTCAGCCATATTTATCAAGGCAAGACTGGAACCGTTCTAGGCACGTTCTAAATGTTGTTCTAAGTGTCCTATTCAAAGTCATTTCTATAGCAACCAATTATGTGATTGTCCTGATGGCCCCATACTTTTTTCGATCACAGACCTGCCAGAGATTTGAATGGATAAATGGCATTTGCGCAATGAGAACACACAACTATATTAGATTTAAGATAAGAAATTTATACAGTAACTGGTGGAAACCATTCACAAGATTCGTAGTCTTTGTGTTGAGTCCACGTAAGAAGGTCCAGCTCTAGTGAGCTTCTGCAATAGCTGACCGTGCAAAGTGGATAGCTGATAAAAGGCTAAGTATCTGGAAAACTTGGCAAATGCCCCAGGGGCCGGTGCCAGATGGCGTGTGTCTCCCACCTTTGCTGCCACTTTGGAGCTAAATCCAGACAACTTTAAGAGCGTAGCATGTGCTGCAAGTATCGAGCCGCTGGCCACCTATACATGTTTTAGCGACCTCTGCCTTAAAGCGCCAAGGACATTTTTCTTTCGCAGTCGGCCCTGGAAATGTGGTCTTATCACCATAGCAACCAATTTAGCACCAGAATTCTTTTTATTTATACATATAACTTTTAATGTGTGTATATATACTGTAACGCAGGGAAAATGTTGTATGCAGAATAGTGAGTTCTTAAAATTAAATTATGTTCATATTGAATAACCTTCTTCAAAAGAAAGGCAGGTTGAGTTACTCCCTAATTGATGACATAACATTTTTTAAAGTAAAATATGCAATATGAATATAAAAAGCATGTTTAAGATAGGCACTTCTAAAAGAAATTCTTAATAAGGAAGACAAATCTAGACCTCATATAAGAAGATTAGAGGCACAGCTGTCATCATGATGTTTATTCTGCCCAAATATGATCAAAAGGTTTACTCATTGATTAAAACTAAAATATTCTTTATGTATTCAGATGAAGTTTGGTCCTGTTTTCCATCAAAAACCTAATTTTGGGTAATGATTGTGTTCTGAATTTAAAATATTTTGGGGACAAAATAATACATCTATATTTTAAAGTACGGTATAATTTGAAGAAGAATTTATTTTAAATTTAGCTTTTTTTTATATATATAAATATATTCAAAATCATAATATGGCAGCACCTTCCTGGTTTAGATCATTTATTTATCAATAGCAAGCTTTACTGAACTGGAATCCTAGAGGACAGCATTGTGAGAAGACCCCGCTGAGTTGTAGCTTCATGAAATTTCTCAAACAATTGAGCATGTAGGTCAGTATATGACCCAAAACCTTTCTTGCATCTTCTATGTTTCCCATTACGAACTGCATTGGAAAATATTTAGGGAATTTAGGAAGGATATCTTTTTGTTGTTGAATGTGGTGGACTTGAGCAAAAATTCTAAAATAAAAAAAAAGAATATTTGTTGTTAAGAGTATAGAATACAGAACAGAATTTTTTTAACAGAGTATTTTAAAAAAATTTTAAAAAATCTGTTCAAGATACAATTTTCGAATTGATCTGTCTTCAGTCCTTAAAAGTTTGTGGTTCATTTAAAGCCACAGGGGCTTTTCAAAACTTCATAAGAAAACCTCTAATGTCTTGAAGACATATTTGACTCTATGCACTATTTTAATATACTTACCATACCAGAGCTTGCTCTTTCTTTCTTTCTTTCTTTCTTTCTTTCTTTCTTTCTTTCTTTCTTTCTTTCTTTCTTTCTTTCTTTCTTTCTTTCTTTCTTTTTCTATTTCTTTTGTTCTCAAGGTTTCAGAGCTAGCTAAGAGGGGATGGGGCTAACTTTCTAAAGTTTAGCCATAAGTGGGTGGGTAGTAGAAGGGAAGTGGGTGGGGAATAGAAGGGAAGTAGGTGGGAAGTGGGCATGGCCAAATGCAGCTTCCTGTATAGAGAAAGAAGAAAGTGACCCAGAGAGAGTTCTCAGGTATGTTAATCATATGTAACAAAAATATCCTCTCTCATTATGACATACATCAACTTCTACTATCCCAAAAGATAGCACTCAAAGCATATGCCAGTGTACATTATTCTGGTTATTGTTTACCTTCCTATGGCACACATTACTTAAAGCTTTATATATGGAAGGTACAGTTCATAGATTTTTTACAAGTAGGATATGTCGGTGTCAAAAAGCATACTTCTTTTTCAGTTAAAATATAAAAAAATTATATGTAGGGCAACAATACTTTTCTATAATTGGATAAAAATATATCTAATATTAAAGAGTTTATAGATTACAAGTTGGATGGAAAGCTAATAGTTAATAGTTTACTATTTTAATTTACAACTTTGAAGCTGGCATTTAAAATGGAAATAAACCTTTGAAGGTTCAGAGAATAAATCATTTGCTGTCTATTAAATATTTTCTTGAGTTACTTGCCTGGAATGTTTAAAATGCGTATTTATTTGGTGAATTGATGTCAATAATATAGCTATAGACTAATATCAAGAGAATTTACCAAAGGCACTAACGGATGCAGGCGCAATCTTTTTATGACATATTTATCGAAGGAAATAAGTGTTGTTGCAGGAAGGTCACACACTAATATAAAACTGAACCGAGACTTCACAGGAAAAAGCATTATATTTTTCTCAATTTTTATTTTTGATATAATGTTGAACATGTAAAACCCAATGGATGATGTTACTTGGTCTTTTTTGGCTACTGTTTTTCCTGGAGTCCATTATTTCCCTTTCAAATAACAATGTAGAATATTTGTGGTTGTAAAAAAATACTTATTACTTGGTTTCTACAATATCCTCTATTAAACTTGGGAGTTGGGAACTTGGGTTTGATTCTGAGTCTCGTCAGTCTCTTCTTTTTCAGGGGAGTAGAGCGACACTTTGCCATTCCCACTCCGTGTCTACTTTTGCCTACTCCTTCCCACTTACCTCCCACTCCCTCCCAATTACCTCCCACTCCCTACCCATTAAGGGCTTCCTAGGGGAAAGATTTGCACCTCTGGAAAGCCACTGCAGATGGAGAGTAGTAGGTAGCCTACCTTTCAAAGATAAGTTGTATGAAGAGTTTCATTGAATCCATGGTGCCACTCGAGGTTTTGACCAAAAGTGTGTTTTGTTGACATTTCAGAGGAAACCTATGTACCCAAAACTAACTGTGCTGCCATATAAATCCAACCATTGGACGTCATTGTTAAGATCATCACAAATAAAATGTAATAACAGGGTGGGCATCCGATAGAGAAACTGAAGCAGAGTTCTAGGTGGGTCTTTCTGTAACCAAGTAGCCAACTTACACTTAGATTTTTCATGCGGTACCTTGTTTAATCTTCTGCCGAAGATAGAGTGTTATCTTGTCTGTGTAATTGATATATCCAGCGTGTCTATTTACAATATTCTTACGAAATATCGTTCTTTCCACCTGTTCCTGTTTTTTATTAGTACAATTAAGATTTATTAGTTTTATCTAATAAACTATAAATAAAATAATTAAATAAAAATTTTATAGTAACTGAAAATTGGTGACTTTCTATGAGCATTTGTTTTTATTTTATCACTATTTTTAAAATAATATATATATATATATATATATATATATATATTTCTTTATTTTCTCTTTAATTCATATTTCTGCTTTGTTCTCCAACAAAAGATCTTTGGCTTCTGATGTATGAAAATAGATTTTGTTTTAAGGCGTGTGACCTTTAACCTGCTGAATGCGTAGGGTGAGCAACACATTGTGCTTATCACCTCTATTTTTTTGTATCGAACAAAACATCTATAAAGACTTTGTTCTTCGTGCTAAACGGAAATCCTTGGCACCCTGATGACAGTGTATTGTGTATTGTGCTTTAGTATTACATCGCAGAATGGCCATATATCTGATCACACAATACTTTCCTGTAAAAAAAAAAAAGGATAATATTGTGGAAATTATTTCATTCACTTTTACTTTCACACACAAATAAGATGTCCGATTCCTAACCTTGGCAACATTGTGTATATAAACATCTTTGAATTGGCTCAATATTCTTATTTAACTATATAATAATGTATTGAAACATGGGGCTCAAAGCATGTGGACAGAAATAGACTGATGTTCTCTTGATGGCTGCACTCTCTTTTTAGGTTTCAGGAGTTCCGATGCAAGGACCATTTAGCATTATTTCTCAGTAAAATTCTTACGCACTTCCGTCGCTCGAATTTGATGTTGCTTACATCCCGATGGTTACTCTGTAAAGCTATTCTTGAGACTAAAAGATGAAAGGATATAATTATGCAAATAAGCATCAATACCAATCCTCATCTAAATCACAATAATAAAATCATAGATAAGGTGTTTTAACAATGCTTAAGTGAAAAGTAACAAAAAGCTAATCCTAAACATAGTATATATATACTAGACATGCGTGAATGGGCAGAAAACTATTCGGACAAATGTTTTGGTTCGTTTTTGCCCATTGGTATTTGAGCAAAGAGTTTTGTTCCTGCCAATTCGCTTTGGCCAAAAAATCAGGGGCATTTTAAATTTGAGAACAAAGTTTATTGCTCTGTGCCCACATTCACTCTCACTCTTTCACACTCTCACTCACTCTCTCTAAATGTTTCCCTGCCTTCTCTGCCGACCACTTCCACATCTTCTTCTATCTTCTATCTTCGTCTCTGTAGACCTAACCCGGCAGAAACTGAGGGCAATATGGCGGCATGTCCAATCCTCCTTTCAATCCTCCAATAGGGGGAGAGGACGTCACAGGAGGCGCCGCCATATTGCCTTCAATCTGAATGTCACAACAAGTGCCGCCATTTTGGTGGAAGTTCCCACTGGGCAGAGATGCAGATAAAGAAAGAAGATATCAGATTGAACATAGAAGAGAGAAGAGAAGAGGGAATATAAAAGATAGAAAATTTTGAATAGTTAATACATCAAGAGTCTCACGGTCAGCTCATTTAGACCGTTCCCAGGTATGAGCGTAATCGATTTTCAGAAGAACGTATGAAGTTCTTTCAAAAGGAACAAACATAAACAAATGAATTCTTTTTTATGCTGTTTTGGATTTAACTTCCTGAAAATTCATTCTTCTGTATAATAACATTCATAAATATAATAATAGTCATTTGTCGTTTATTTTGCATATTTGGCCTGAGACTGAAACGGATTGTAAACCATCGTGTCGCAAACACTCCATTATCATCACAAAACCATCTTGCGTTTTACGACTTTGAATACCATTACGCGGAACTATGGAAAGTAAGACGCTTTGATATGTTCGGCTCAAACTTAGTTCTGCTGTTGAAATAACTTCCCTGGATACCTCTGTTTTTGGAGATTGGCAAATGCTTAAAGTCAATACTTTCGTTCACGGTACTTCATATTCTCCGGGAAGATTCAACAATTATTACTTCAATATGTGCATTTGGTAGCGGCGTTCACGGATAAGTCTCACGTATTTTAGAGCAGCTGCCAATCATGAGGGTTGAATCATGTTACAAAAACCTACAAAGCTTTTAGGAACTGTCATGGATCTACACATTTCTTCAGCTTCTTGTCTATGCACCTAAGAGCTAAGCACTTAACATACAGTATTCCACAAAATCTAAAGAAGGGAAGTCTCATTTTTGATACATTTTACTGTGCAGGAACTGGTTTGGCTTCTATGCTTAAATATTTTAACCCCTTAATGACAACAACCACAATGCATTGTTTTTCATGGGTTTAAGGACAGCCCATTGTCATTAAGGGGTTAAGAAAAATATTCTTTGTTTTTAGATTTTTTTTTTTTTAGTTTTCTAGGTAATGATAAGTCTAACATTCTGTATAATTGAGCGGTAAATAAATGAGTTCCTTCTGTGATGTTTAGATGTCCAGCTTACCGCAGGGTAACCAGCTACACGTGAACACGCTAACATGGAAATCCTATTTTTGTGTATGTTTTGGTAAGATTTGAACTGTCTGAAATAAAATTCCAAAATGGCAGCTTGAAGCAAGAGTAAAGACTCAAACCTTAATCAGTCGTTGGTCTCATCTTAGATTCAGGAGCCATGTGCCTATCCCACGCATGTTTAAATTCCCTTATGGTATTACCCTCTACCACTTCTGCTAGGAGGCTGTTGCGCTGATCTACCACCCTCTCAGTAAATGAAAACTTACTTCTATGACTTCTGTATCTTGTGCAGCTTGACGTGCAGGAAATTCACCAAGTTATGTCCCGCTGAGCTTTTTACAATTTAGGATGATTCATGACCAGTTTTATTTAAATTAGAACATTTTAAGCTATTTGCTTGATATCTAAACCTAAGTATTACCGGAATAGAGTACGAGGAGTCATTATGATTCCTCAATTTACCTTATCCAGTCTGAATTTGATACATTGTAAGCGGTAGCAATGAAATATTCTTACTGATAGGTATTTTCACATGGTAACTCAAATCAGAATAGAAATATTACATGGAATCAGGTTCTGATTGTTGATTGTTTTAGTTAGTAATTAAGGGTGAGTGGTTAATGCAGAAATCCATTAGTAACAGGTGGGAAGCTAGGCCAACATATCCATATGATGTCCACCATAGTTGTGTTTTTGGCTAATTGTCCCAAAAAGGGTGGGAAAAACTTAACTTAAACTTAACTCACATCTTTAAGATACACAGAATTAAGCCACCTGCATTCAATCAGGGATTATGATATACCAATGAAAAAAAAAATGCATTGGGATGAGCTGATATCATTAAGGGATCCTTAAGTCATGGTGGGATATGAAGGAGTTCATTCTTGACTGTGTGACCTTCAGAAATTGCCCATTCACCTTGGAATTGGGTTCCTACTACCTAAAACTATTTTTTTTAATGAAAACATAGTGCTTGAGTGATGATTAGTACATGCGCTGGTTAGAGGGTGCATGAACTGCATAACATCAGTGGCGTGCGGAACAAAAGGCTTCAAGGATTCATAAGAAAGCACTGATATAGTAAACACAAGTATGAAGAATTGCATTTTTTAGGTTTTAATGCGCTTAAAAAGATCTAGTTTACAGTGAGGTGACAGGTCTAGTTTTTTTTGAGGTGAAAACTTCTGAATTGCTAATGTGCGGGCACTTTGGAAGGCTTTAGAAGAACCATAATGAAAACACTAGAGTGTCAGATCATTAAGTGAACATACTGGGGAAATTACGGATAAAGAGGCAGATTTAGGCTCAAAATTTGCAGTCCAATCAGTACTGTATAGTTAAGAAAGACAAATAAAAAGCAATCAGTGACTTTTTGTACTTTATTTTTTTTCTTTATTTTCTTGGTCTTTGGAGAGGATGAAGGTCTGAGAGAATTAAATTGATTCGTTTCTCTTCTTTTTTTTTTTTTTGTTTTGAATAACGATTGCTTCATTTCCAGGAAAGGTAATATTTGGGAAAATGGTAAATGCTTTTAGGCAAAGCTATTACAAGTTAAAAACAAACATTTTTTTTTGTTTTTACTTTATAAACATAGTTAGCTTGGTCAAAACAGCATAAGTCCTATGTTAATTTCTTATGGTAGACAATATAGTCTTCTTTTCCTGGGCAGTTGACCAAGTTCTTTATGAGCTGTTCCATAAAATAGTCAACTGTTTGTGAGTTAGGGGTGGGCACGCAAATATGACTACTTTGAATGGATACCTCCAGGTATCAAGATAATGTATAAAAAAAAGAAAAGAAATAATAATAATAATAATAATAATAATAATATTATAATGTATAAAAATAATAATAAAAAAGAGTTCAGAATAAAATAATAATATTTTGTACACTACTGGAAATTACTCAGATGGCTATAGCGAGGTATACCATACACCTAGGACCATGAAGATGGCCAGTAGACCAAGCTCAAGCTTCAGGATACTTCGACTGACCCCACTGAAGTTGATGAGTTTAATTATAACTCTCCTCCAAACTCACCGGCAGACTCAACACTTGCGACTAAACTCTTCAAGACCTTTGGCACAGAGTTCTATGTGTGCAGCTGCCATTTTTGCCTTAGAATGACATGATTTACAGCTCAAAACCAGCTCCCTGAACACAGATAGCTAGACGTAGCTCTAGAAGTGAGACCAGTTCGTAATTCTGTAATAAATAATGCAACTAAGAAAACAACGGGTTGATACATTTAGACTTATGAAGGACAGAATTCCTGTGGTTCTGCATCCGCTGAACAAAGACATAAAAAACCTCCACTTTGAACGATAGATAAAGGGCAACCTAATACAAGCTGAGAGTAACTTTAATCCTGTGATCATCATCCTGGAGGTGGTATTCAAATGAAGGAAGGTCTACATAGGATGTTCATTAATCTGCTTTGCTTCCCCAATGAACCATCTCCTTGATAAAGAATTCAGCGAGCCTTCCAGCATATTTGGATCATCACTGGGTAACAATGTAAAGTAATGTCATTTTGACATTTCATGCCTCGTACTCTCTAGTGCACTTTCGACGTCGGTATAATGCTTAAAGCACAACGGGCCCGGGTTATCGGATTTACTGTACAATAGCATACCATTAGTAGAGTAAATGTCACGCTAACATGAGCACTTAGGTTGTAAAATGCAATTTCTGAGGGCTTTTTCCTCTATTTTTACACTAAGAAATATCTGCGAAAGAGTCTTTTTTTTTTTTTTTTTTTACAGGTAAGTAGTATTTTCCAACCATTTAAACGCACTTTGGAGACCTGAAACAATTAAAGAATCCCCAGAGTATTCCAGTTCGAAATCTTAAAGCTAATATTCAGTTTAAGAAGCCTTCTGGTATAATGTTATATAATATTGGACATTTCTATGGGTCGTTTCAGCGAACAGCGCCGTGTATTTAAGATTTCATTAAAACCGTATGCTATTTTATTAAAACGATTCAGAGAGGGTGCAATTTAATAGAAAATAACCCCAGTTTAATAAGCACCTATGCACCTTCTTAAGTGATAACGTAGCCTTTGGTCATGTAGAAGATCACGGATCGCGGATCATAAAGACATGTTTATGGCTTATTGAGTATGCTGTGATCTATGGGTGGATAAGTAAATAGATACTACAAATAAACATAAACATTTTATATA
The DNA here is from genome assembly GCF_027358695.1 of Spea bombifrons. Classification (NCBI taxonomy): domain Eukaryota; kingdom Metazoa; phylum Chordata; class Amphibia; order Anura; family Pelobatidae; genus Spea; species Spea bombifrons. Next base: position 5,323,174 of record NC_071093.1, on the reverse strand, counting down.
TAGCGTAAAGTAATGTAGAATGCCAGAAAATTATTATTATGTATTATTATTATTATTATTATTATTATTATACGTTATTTTGTTTCATTAATAAGAATATAATATTTTACCATTTTTTTTCTTATTTATTGGAGTTCAGATATGAAAAAGTTGTGCAACTTGTCTAATTTGATTTTTAAGTGTCCGTGATAAAGTAGATAATTGCCATCATTAGTGGGTTGTTTTTTTTCATTAGTGCATTTTTTTAGTCTCTGACTTTTTTCTGATTGGCTAACGCTGCCAAAAAAATTAGGGTCCAGATTTCAAATGTTTTCGCATTTATTTCTGCATTGTCTCTCCACTGGTAAAACTCCAAACTCAGTTTAAACGTGGAATTAGATCGGACTTCTGCCTGGTTTTATGGTTGAGCACTTTTTAATTTACACAGCTGGGGTTTTTTTTTTTGTTACAATTATTTTAGCTTGTGGTTTTTAATCTCAACAAATTGATCGATATAGCCAATCAATTAAGTGTCTTCTGTTTATCGGTGGTTTGACTTTTAAGCGTATTTCTGTGCACTCTAGCATTGTAAATAACTGTCTAAATGATCTGCTTCCAAATCTATGTAGACATATATTAAATGTATATAAATGATAAGATACTGTGTGTGTTAAACGAGAGTGTGGTTAATGTTTTAGTGCCTGGGTTTGAGGTTTATTATTAATTAATATATCAGTTTGATCATTTCTGTCTGCAGGGTATGGGAAGTTCTGATTTTCCTGCACGGTCGGTTGTTTCCCGAAGGGCAATTCAAATGTAAATAACTAATCAACAAAACGGTTCCCTTTGAGATATATCACACATCTTTTTATACCGGCACATTTTTAGAGGCGTTCCTGCTGGTAACTTTGATCTTCTCATAGAAACATAGATTTTAACTACAGATCGGCCCCATTCGGCCCCTTCTGGTCTGCCCTGTTTCTCTTGCTGTAAAGACTCATACCTTAATCAGTTGTTGATCTCGTCTTAGATTCAGGAGCCGTATGGCTAACCCACACGTGTTTAAATCCCCTCGCTGTATTAACCAATGGGAGGCTGTCTCCTTCATTTGCCACCCTCTCGTTGTGGTAGACAGTTACCTAATGCTTAATGTAATGTCTATACAAACTCTGATAATGATGATGACTTCCCAGATGCGACTGTAAGGGTTCATCTACCCAAAGAGTGGGTGGAGTCTGTAGTTAGTCACAGCTAATCGACCGTCTTAGACCAGAGCTGCCTATGCTATTTCCTGCTTATGCCCCACCCACAATTCATGTAATATTATGTTTTATGCTCAAATTAAGCCTAGGGGCTTCATATGAACCCTTTTATAAGCAGAGGGGTTGAACAATGCACTGTTGCACTTATAGGGACACCCCAGCCATCGTATCGCGCTCTCAACATCTCTGTGATGGACGTATCCCTAGTCAGCTCCGGCACTGGCTTAGCGAACATCATGGAAAGGGGTCTAATGAGACCCCCGTGTAGATGCACAGAAAGTGATCCCATTAATTCCAGTGGGGTCTCTTTTCTGACACCAATCAGTGTCAACATTCATTAGACCATGGATGTAGGAAGCTGTAGCTCTGGAGCTGCAGCTTCACGTTAAGAATTTTTTTTAACACCTTTTTACCCATAAAGTACTTTAATATGTCTTATTCTTTGGTGAGACTGCCTTGGACATTAAACCGTTCCTTTACCTTCTCTACCAATGATATATTTAAAGTCGGGTCAATATTTTTAAGTGTAATTGCATGTTTATCGCAATTATGTTGCTCAATATGTTTTATGTTCTACCACAGTCTCTATTAATCACTGTATCACAAAGTTTCAGCATTCTACTCCTCTGTAATTTGGCAGCGAGTGATTCTGACGTGACTTTCCACCGGCTCATCAATTTTGTGCAGCTGCATGTGAAGCGACCGACTGGGTCTTTACTTTCATCCATCTGGATTCTGACTTACCTTTTGGCCTTAATATTTATACCAAATGTTAGCTAATTTTCATCTCGCCGAATGTGACCTCTGCGTGTACATTATGGAGCAGATAATATCCTTAATGAAAGTTTCGGTTTGAAATCTTGATATTTGTTGGAAAAGATTACCTTGACCATTATCTTTTCTCGCTTGCATCTTATTCATTGGAATACAATACATCACAGGTACCATTCAGATGTAAATGAGCGTAATTGTTCTATTCAACACCATAATTTCTTTTCAATAATGCCATTATTCTAAACCAATAAAAAGCATATTATTTAATACAGAGTAAAACACGCTGTATATATTTAAAATGTGATAGCTACAAATTGCCGCATAGGGGTATCTCAAGGGTTATAAAACTTAGATCATGTTTTATATACAAAGTACTTTTAAAAGCTCAAGTATAGGCACGTAATTATGGAATTATTTCTATTTTTCTACTTTATCGCCCAAGGAAATGCAGCTTTTGAATCAGCAGAGAGCTACCTTTATTCTTCCATTATTTCCTAGTCTGTGATCTGGAAAGAAATCTGGTTATGCTCATACATTAATAAGTCAATCTTCTGGGAACCTTATACTGTATCCATTTCAGACTTCTTTCCCGAAATCAAGTTAATTAGAGTATAATATTAACTTCTTCATTGTATGCGTTAATATTAGTAAGCAAACATAACAGAGGAGAAATCTTGAAAGTTGTAAGTGTGTCGTTTTAGAGGTTTATTCACTAAAAAGAACATTCAAGCGAGAGTAACTCGTCAATTACTTCACTATTCATTATGGAAAGCCAACATTCATTCATTCTCCAGCAAGAATGACTGAGCTGGCCCTGTATAATGTATTATGCAATGGACGAAGAACTCATTGGCTGATCAACCAACTTCTTCATGGTAACCTGGGTTGGACCTTCATAATGTATAGTGACATCACAGAGTTAAATCCACAACTCTACCGACAACTCACTTTTTAGTGAATAGGTCACTTACTGTTCACAATAAAACAAGCATATTATTGTGAATCTCTTCCCTACAAAGTTCTAGATAAACGCTAGATTGAAGGTTCGTTTGAGGTTCTTTTTTTCAGTTCTGTACTCTATATATTTTTCTTCATGCTTTTAATCCCAGCTGTCAAGGGAGAGGAGAGAAAGAGAGAGAAACACAGATATATAGAGAGACTGTTCCCCTTTAAGAAACCAAATGCTTAGATTTATGTAAATAAATCAGAATAAGTGCTCTGAAAAAGATGCACCATACCATAAATAAGCAGAATGAACGCATACAAATTAAATTTGGGAAATCCTAGGTGTTTTTTTTTAAAGAATGATATACTGTATAGCTATAAGTACTGTACATAACTAGTCATCGGGGATGAGTGAAACTTTCTGAAAGCTGAAACAGACGAGCCATTGAAAAGTGAAACTTTCATGATTGGATAAGTTTGCAAACGATATGACGGAACGCAGAGAGAAGTGCTAGAACAAAGAAGGAGAAAGGGTGGAGAAAGGTGAAAAGGGGGAGACAAAGGGAATCGAGAAATCAAAGAGCGGAACAAGATAAAAACAATCATTATTGACAATCTTCATTGAAAGATATAGCATCACATGATGTTGCCCCATAGAGTCTAGAATCTAACATTTTATGTCTAAAGAACAAAGAGATAAGGTGAAGGTAACAGCTAAAGCTTCGCTTCGGACCTCAGTACTTTATATTCAGTGATGTTTTCAAAGTCTCAAAACACATAGACTATTTAAACTTGTATTTAAAAATGATACAAACAGGACCATGTTAAAGATAGAAAAAGATCATTTTGTTTATGGGTTTGATCATACATGACCTAACTAGGTAAGCGGACATTTTTCCTCCATTTGTCATGGTTGGATGATAATCATCAGAATTGCACTAGATGTATGTCATTGCACTATGTACGTCAAGTGTGTGATCTTCAGGACTTTATGTGCTAGAGGTTATTGAAACTAAAAGGACTTCTTGAGAAAGTTCGTTTTCAAGATATAAAAGGCATAGGGACTTTCTTGTCCTTGGAACAATGGCCATTCCCATTACTGACTACATCTTGCGCTGTGGATCGGTCACTTGGACTAGAATTGCTCAGTGTATGTTTTTGGGTATCTGTTTTTTAATGTGAGGTTCTCTTTTTCTCAAATTGTAGGGTCCAGAGAAGTAGTTTGTTTCCTCCTTATTGAGCCAATGGTTTTGTGGCAGATCTTAATAATTGTAAATGGCAGCCGAGCTGGAAACAGGTATAGAGATCAATATTCTGGCTTAGTTGACTAGCTTCATCTTGGCTCATGGCACAGTCTTTGCTTGCCATTGGAAAGATAACAAGCATTAGAGAGGGGGTTCCATCTACATGGAACCTGAACAATCTTGGAGGTGGAAATGGTCGAGTCAAGAAGATGAGTTGGCAGATGTATGTCATTGACCAATCATGAAGGACATGTGTGGGTATATATGAGGGACACTGGTTTCCTTTCAATAGTTAACATAAAAGTCTTTGTGGGAGGCTGATATATCGTTGTACAGAGGAGCTATATTTTACCTCTTTAGTGTCAGCGGGGCAGAATAAAGTCTTCTTCCAGGCAGTATATTGATGAGCCTTCTTAATCAAAGTCACAAAGCTCTTCCCGAATCCAACAAAGCTTTCTCCAAGTTTGTTATGATATTAGTCAGACTCTGCAAAATTTATATCTGATAAATCTTACTTTGTAGAATCATAATTGCAATCCCTGACATGCATTAGACCATGAGAAATGGCTACGACCGACTTTCACGCGCACTGGAATACGTAAATATGGAAAAGCATAAGAGCCAAAGTGTTATGATACTTCTTATATTAAGTACTTTCATCAAGACCGTAATTAACACTCCCATTGTTAAATTCATTATCGTTTTAGTCAAGCAGGGCTACCTATTAATTCGGGAAGGTTTTGTAGATATCTGGCCATTATAACAAGGGACACACAGCGGCCATGAAATGTGTGACACTAATTAGGTAAAAAACTTCAAATTACAAATAGGTTTTTCATAAGTAATGAAGAATGGGCAGCTAAGCAAATGGAACGTTCTCCTCTTTCGCTAACAGTCATAAACACGTCTTCCTATGCAATATTAAATCACCGCAGAATCCATTAACTGGGCTTATATGTCAATGCTTTCTGAAGGCGAGCACTATTAGCTGGGTCGCGCAAAAGAGGGAGTGAATATTTTATTTTTCTCCCGCAGAATACAAATTGGCGCTTAATTCCAAAAAAAAAAATAAAAATGAAGGAATATGCAATAATATATATATAATATATAAAGGAACAACTTGTTAAAAGATCAGGAAGCCATAATATTGATCAGGGCTGGACTGATCAGTGTATATTGATCAGCGGCCTTGGCAATGCCAGACGCTACTGAGTCACGTATGTGTGGCCACCAACTTGGTATGGAGGGCAGCAGGCTAAGTTTTGATACTCATGCAGCGTCCAGCCACGTGTAGGACCAGATCTGCCATTAGCCCACTGGGCAAGATGGTGTGCCCTGCCCGGTGTATCAGACGGCCGGTCCAGACCTAATATTGATACTTTAGAAATAGGGTCTTGTAGTGAATGGCCCAGGGGGCTTATTTCTTGTGCAAAATGTTCTCCCTTCTAACAGCTAACTTCATGGGGAAGAATAATTAGGCACATTGTGAAAACTGGGAAGCTAATTAAACTTGCCAGGATATGCATGGTTATTCTTGCTCGTTAAGCTATTTCTCCGGTTGTGTTAGGTTACTGCTCCCCTTTGGTGGTTTGGCTCCCTTTCAGGACAGATACTTAATTATTTTGCTAGTTATGCACTTTTTTTGCAACAAATCTCAGTCTCCATAAGATGAAACAGTCCTTTTAGTACAAACGTTTTTAAAGGGGAAAATATTTTTATCTTTAAGCATAACCCCAGGTCCGTATACAGAAATGTCGCTCGGCATTGACAGAAATCGTGGTTTCTCCCGATAACCTTCTATCTGCAGACCTGGAGGCCATCATTCTAATCATAATGTCATGTTTTTGGGGCAATTTCCCCTGGTCAAACACCACACTGAGCTGATGCTTTATGGCAATGCTAATAAAGTCACTTCCTCTATAGATTTTCAATATGTGTCCGACTGGGTGATTAAGACTGAGTCACTCTATTGTTTCCCACAGGCAGTATGATAAGGAGTAGGGGTGTTTGTCTAGCAGATTGGGGCTCAGATAACAGAGCGAGAACTCATACAAATGGCTGATATGTAGCTGCCTATGGGGCAAAAACTAAAACTTTCTTTAAAAAAAAGAAAGAAAAACAGTATTTTGGAAAATGTATTTTTAACCTGATTCCACTGCTACGATGACAGTTCCCCCTTTAAATCAGAATTCTTGGCGTGCTGAACATTTGTAGTTCTGATATAGACGTAATTATTATAATCATGCACGGCCTCTTTGAATAATTTCTTTTGCTTTGTATGATTAGTCATCCCACTATAAAAAGGATGGAGTTTTGAGTGGTTTTTTTCAATGCGTGTTTATCAAAAGCTTACACTAAATCTTTTTTCTGGGTGCGTAAGCAGGAAGTGACTATGATCTGATTTTAATGCACATTTAGGCAAATCAGATGCATTCTATTTCAGTGATAAAGGCATTTTTTGGGAATTTATTATATTTAAAGATATATATTGCGGTCCAGGAGGCCACTAAGGAGGTATGATTGGCACGGCCACATGGTTCTTCATATTTTTGTATTATCTATGCCTAACATAGGTGTTTTTTAATGGTATTCGCTGGGTATGCTGAATTCTTTATTTTGTGTAATTATTGGTCATTATTCTTCAAGCAGCAGCCCAGGAATATGAATGTGTACGTATTTTATGGCCTACTCCGCCTATTCATCCATGGGCTACCATGGACCAAACCTTAGACATTGCATTACCAAGAACCTCCTGATGTCTGATCTTCCTGTCATAAAACAATGCTGCCTAAACCAGTCAAAAACAAATGGCAACTTAGTAATAGGCAAGAGATCACTTAATTGGGAGGAATAATCACACAGAAACTGTTCCCACAAAGTTGGAAGCATTGTCCAAAATGTCTAGGTATGTCCCCTTCAGCATACCAAGAGATTTTGGACAGTGGTTTGCTTCCAACTTTTGGGGAAGACCCTTTTTTTATCCCAGCATGACTTTGTACAAGGCAAGGTCCATAAAGACATGGTTGGATGAGTTTGGTGTGGAAGAACTTGACCGGCCACACAGAGCCGCGACCTCAACCCCATCGAACACCAACTGGAACGGAGATTGCGACCCAGACCTTCTTGTCCAACATAAGTGCCTGACCTCACAGATGCTCTACTGTATGAAAGGACAAAAAAATTCCCACAGAAACTCTCCAAACCCTTTGCAGAAGAGTGGAAGCTGTTATAGCAGCAAAGGGGGGGGGCAACTTCCTATTAATGTCTATGTATTTAGAATGCGAGGTCTTCAAAGTCCCTGTTGGTGTAACGGTGAGGTGTCCCAATACTTTTGTCCATATAGAGTACCTGCATCTGAGATAGTTGCACCTGCCAGTGTGGTTGATTTCTTTTGTTGAATTGTAAGAGAGTAACAAGCTTTCTGAACACAATGCTAACAAGCTGATTACCTGCATTCTCACATCTAACACCAGCTAATTCCCTCGGCTTGTTATCTATAGCTGCTTTTAACTATCTTAAATTAACCATAAATTGTAAATGTGCAAACACAGAAAAAAAACTCTAATCAGAAGTAAATATGTGTCTCCGATACCAATTATCCAGCACAACGTAAATTGGTAGTGCTTTCAATGGATTGAGTGCTTTAAAAGTGAGCAGTTTAAGGTAAGAAAGGAAAAAAGAGACCATTCATTAACTGGTTTTTTTCTTGAATTTGTTTTGTATAATAAAAAAAAATACTTTGTATTATTATTGTATACAAGGAGGGAAGCTTATATCAAAAGAGGAGATATGTTAGAACAGGATGCCATAATCAAAAACTATGTCAGCGGTGTCCAACCTGCGGCCCTCCAGCTGCTGCAGGACTACATCTCCCATACTCCTCAGCCAGTCCATTAGCTGAAAGAGCATTATGGGAGATGTAGTTCTGCAGCGGCCGGAGGGCCGCAAGTTGGACACCCCTGAACTATGTAATGTAAGGAAGTTTTACGTTATTAAAAAGGGTAGTAGATAAGTGGAACAGCCTCTCAGCTGAAGTTCTAGATGTTTCTATAGTTAGGGAATTTAAACAATCATAGAATAGACATATGGCTCTTGAAACTAAGACGAGACCAACAACTGATTAAGGTTTGAGTCTTTACAGCAAGTAAAACGGGCAAACTAGACAGGACCCAATGGTTCTATCTATCTAAATTCTGGGTGTTGATGTTTAGGTGGCTAGTAGTCACTATTAAGGAATTGACAAATATTATTTTTCTGCTATTTGTTCTTTGGTTATAGTATCTACATACTCTACATCTATTAATATTTGTATAATTAGTTTTACCGCATTTAAAAGAAATAATACAGAAAAAAAATTCCAGTGATATTTATGATTTTACACATTTTCCCAGGGCTTCGGAGTCGCCCATTAAGGTGTCTGTAAGCGGCATTTAAAGATTTGTCGTCTCTCTCTCTGCTCCGTGCGTAAAAAGGAAACATCACCGTTATAATCATGTTTACGTTGTTTTAATTAAGACGGCTTCATTGCCTGCTAAGTGCCGTAGGTCTGCACCTTCCATGAGCTGCTCTCATTAACCGCACAAAGCACTTTTATTTATTTATTTTACCTTAAAGAAAGTCTTAACGAAGCCCTCGATGTCCTTGAGAAGATTGCTCCTTTCTAAAGAGGAAGCATCCAAACCACTATGAAAAAAGAACCACGAGAAAAGGCAATTGTGGCAATGTAGATATAGTTTTGCTCGGGGTAGACGTCACATAATTGTCTTTTGAGCTGGTTGCCATTCAACCTGTATTGGTTGCCGGCCTCCACTGAAGGTCATTTGTCAGAGGATTTAAAATAGAGGCTTTGTTTTTTGCTTTCCTCCCTGTGACAAATGTAACTATCCTTACATTGTACGTGTTTTCTTCTAGTGTCACGTCTTCTGACCTCCAAATGTGCTTCTAAATAGAAACGCATCGCGTTCCATTGTGTTTAGTACTATGTGACTCGGGGAAGTGGGCCCATTAAAAGGTTAAAACAAGCCTAACTGCCCACTAAAACGTATCATCGACAAGTTTGTCCCTATTTTACCCTTTTTAAGTAAACACTTTATTTATGACAAAGTTATGATAAAGTGACCCTGACATTCTAGGACCGGCGGCCACCAATTGATGTGAAGTGCCATGTTCTTATACTCTCCCATCGTAGTCGCCGATTGGGGGAATTATGGGGTACTATCAACTAGCGGCCAACTGGACAAACGTCTGGTGGTCCAGATACCATATGTCTTTACTTCTATCCATGACGAGTCGTGATGCCGGGGGTGGATCTTGGGAAGTAGAGTGTCACTCAAACTGAGATCGCTACTGTGCATGTGCGCAATTCCGAGCATGTGCAGTAAGGATTCCCTGGTGTCCCAAACACCAGAAAATCGGGTCGACAAGAATTATGGTTCTGAATCCTGATATCCCACCGAGCTCAACCTCTGTCTCTGAAAAGCAGTAGGAAGGTAGAGTATGGGATAGATTGGTGACATCAGGACTGTCCCATGCAAAGCGGGACAGCTGGGAAGTATGTAAACCCAGACTGATAAAGTGGAACACCTAGAGATAAAATATCTTCTACCATCAAAAATATACATTTTTGACACAACCAGTGCTGCTTTAAAAATATGCATTTTTCTCTTTTTCTCTTTCCAGAAGTTGCGAATGTCAAAGAAATGCATGAGCGTACACCTTAGCAACCATATTCACTCTAACTATAAATTATGATGCTATACATCAGCATAGTAACTGCATATTTGATGAGCCTTTTCTGATATAGATGAATTCAGAGCTGTTCTGGTGTTATTCCGAGCATGAAAATGAAATATAGTAAATCCACAAAGCTCTACCGGCATAAAGCAAGATCCATTGGTCTCCCTGCCAGTTATGTTCAAGGGCTCCCCTCTCCATCTCTGGATGAGTCACTGTGTCTCAGGACATATTGTGCATTAATTGGTAAAGAAGATACCATTACTGGCTAAATTATAATAGATTGCAAGCTTCCATGAATATTTATGACTCTTCTCCAGACATATTATAGGCATATTATATATGTCTGAAGAAGACACCTAGATAGTCTTGAAAGCTTGCACTCTATTATACTTCAGTTAATCTGGTAAAGGTGATACATTTATTGGCTATCTCTTTCTAATGCTAGCATGTTATAACTCTATACTGGTATTAATTATTTTACATTGGCAAAGTCTTTAGCTTCAGATGTAATACGTGGGGACCCCAATGCACTAAGTGACTCCCCATCTACTAATTGAGACTATGTCTACCTCTCCTTACTTATATCTCTTCCTACCTTCACGTCTTTCCTGTTTAAGATTCTCTCTCCCTCTCTCAGTCCTCTATCCGACGTTCCCTCTCCCTCTCCTATCACTCCTGCCTTTCTCTGCCTATCTGCCTCTCATTCCTCTCCCTGCCTGTCTGCCTCTTGCCCTCCCCTCTCTCACACACATATTGGGCTCTGATTGCTTTGTTTCACACTTTCATTTCCTTTAGGAAAATTATAACACCATGCAAAGGAAAATTAACTTTTCAAATGTGAGATTATTCCAAGAACAATTTCATGTCCTAAATACACGTAGAGATTGTCACAATTCTCTGCCGCTCCGGATGCTGGATAAATGTTATCCTCCATGAAAACCCTGACGGCAGAGTATGTGTTAAAGCAACAGTCATTCTAGCTTCTGTAAGTACCACTAAACAAGTAGGATTTCACTTTTATGGCCTCCCAGCACAAGCGGTAGAGGCTAATACGGTGAGATAATTTAAACATGCATGAGACAAGACCAAGGACTGATTGACGTTTGAGTCTTTACAGCAGAAAAAGACACAATGTGTAAGTTTCTACATTGGTTGCTCCCCCGACATGTAAAAACATCCACACTCTAACTCAATCTTACTGACAATCTCTCACTTTCACACTCTCATTCTACCACTCTCATTCATACACTCATACTCTCACCCTTGCTAACTCTCTTACACTCTTACAGTCTTAGTTGAAAAAAAGGAGAAAGGTAAAGAGGAGTGATCCCTGGGCAATGAAGTAATTAATTATGCAGCGTTTGCCAGATGTGGCCTCCAACCAGGGTCATCTAGTGATCTCCAGCCCAGTCCTCCTTTTAAAAACCAACCCTGGCCAGCATGATGCCCAAAAACGTTTTTTTTCTTCAGTTTCCCATTGCGATAATGATTTTATTTTACTTTTGTGGAAGATTCGGCATTAAAAAGATGAATGGGTGCTAATGACACTATAATTAATTTAAATATGCATTCAAATCTTCAAAATTATTTTTAATTTGATGTCAAATATAAAAGGATGCGGTAACTAGTTGTATTATTCTTTGTATCTTAAATCAGGTACATTAATTACAGCCATGAATCATCTTCAACAGATAATACAGCCATGAAAATATAGGTAATAACCCCCCAAAAATAACAAAATCCATATAAGATGGTCTGTTTGATCCAGCCCCAAAAAAAGGAATTATTTTGTGTGATCTGTGCTTGGAAGTAGGAACTGGGGAATAATAAATGTGAAAGATGGTAAGCAGGGAGGTGTCTCTTTATGTGTGTTCTGTAGGTATTGCTTTGTTTAATTATAGACACTGAACACTCTGAGATTGGCCTGGCAGGATATAATTTACACTTCAGTGCCGCAGTCACAAAATAAGTTATTACAATACACAGGCAAAAAGCCCCATCAGAGGAGAACAAGGTAGCACTCCCCTTTAATCTGGGATTTAACTCTTTATATACTCTATCTGAACACGCACCGAAGGTCGTAGCCACCAAATGTCACCATCGACCTGTTAATGTGAATGAGAGTGTGAGAGAGAGTGGGAGTGAGATGAGTGGCAACAAATTTTGTTTCTTAATAGAAAAAGCACTCAGAATTTAGTCGGAACCGAAAGCACTGAAAACGTTGTTTATTGTCTGAAAAGTAATGGCCCAGAAATTCGTCCGACTTGTTTTAGGTCCATGTGCACAAGTCTAGTAGATACGCTGGTGGCACCAAGGCAAACTATGTTTCCGATGCCTCTTCTATAAACATCCTTAATAACATAGGAGGCAACGTGACATCGGCACCGATCACATCTCACAGACCCAGGCATCTACAGGCAATCGCCCCCACGTGACCCATTATTATTATTATTGGGACCCATTGGGAGCTCTGTACAGAACTGTATCTAAAACATTGCAAGAAAGAAGAGCGTCTTGTAATGACCCAAAATCTTCAAATCAGGGCGGATAAGGAAGGAATCGTCCCTCTGCCATGCCCTTTGGTTCTTACAATATCCTTCTTGTAAGCAATGGCCCATGTTTGCAGAGAGAGAGAATGGATTCTGTTTTTGCTTTGGGTCTATGAGATGGGACAGGCTCCTAATTTGATTCTACTATTACTTTATTTGAGTTATTCATTTATCTGTCTCTCCATATAACTGTTTGTTTCTATATTCATCTACCTCTAGCTTCCCCAATGTCTTAATACAGAAAAAAAACCACTCCTCCACTCCCTTCTTCTATTGTTCTATAAAAAATAATCCATTTAATGAACACATCCTTTTGCATTAAACTCACATTTGCCTGATCCTGGTGTTTCCATAATTTATTTATAAATCGTTTTACCAGGAAGAATAAATTGAGATTATACTCTTTTTCAAGGGTGCCTTAGGTATGAAACTCAATATTACTTGAAGAATGACTTACAAGTTACAATTTATAATATCTACTAACAAAAGCCACACTGTATGCAATACAATTACGTGTAGCAGTTGAAATGCAATTATGTGATTTTGATATGAATCATTGGACGTTTTGAAAGCTTTTAAGTTTGTTGAGATATTGATGGAGTCAGCTTAGTACATTTCAGATATAAGGAACCTGGCTGATCTATTTGCAATCTTATTGTGTATTTGTTTAAAGAGGATGTCCCAGTACTGTATACATTGATGTAAGTCGGCGTTAGGAAAAATGGTTTTATTTCACTTTGTTCCAATAAGCGTCCTTTATCTGACGTGACCTGGAGGCCGCCATTGTTATAAGTCAAACACCACACTGAGCTGATGCTTTATGGCAATGCTAATGAAGTCCATTCCTCCATAGACTTTCATTTGTCGGGTGTCTGGATGGGTAATTAAGACTGAGTCATTCAATTGTTCACCGCAAGGCAGTCTGATAAGGAGCCAGGGTGTTCGTTTGCTAGTGGGTTAAGATAGCAGAGCGAGAATTAATGTTTGTAGTTGCCTAAATGATGAATCTCTTCTACACAGGATTCCGGCATAGGGCCACCTCTACTTCAGACTTGCCATGCCGCTACACTTCATTACTTCAAAATCATGACAGGGATTTACTAGAAATGTGATGCAATGTGATTGATTGGGGGAAGGGACATGATCCACTGCAAAGGGACACTTCAACCATCAGATGCACTTTAATGCATATAATAGCTGAGTGGCCCCTTTTCATTGTCATGCTATTCTCCTTGCAAACGCATGGGGTAAATTTAGCAAAATCGCCCCATATGCACTGCATTTTTCTCTACCCCCCCAGCTATTTGCAGTGCAGATAAATGTTCAATCAAACACATCTGCTGCCGCGTGTTATACTCACAACAAGTCAGCACCCACACTGGCCCAGAGAAGGCTCCTAGGGGGTGGGACTAAAGGGACACCTGTGCACATGTGCAGAAAGTATTCCTATTTATTTCAATTAAGTGAAACCTCAGACTATGAAGGGGGCATTCTTCTGAAACTCTGGAGCTGAAGCTTCTCCTTCATATATTAATTACAAAATACTTTCATATGAATTAGTTGTTCAGACAGCTGGAATGCCCCTTTAATAATTAAATTCCTTTATAATATGGTTGTTTTAAGTCAATGCTAGGGATGCATTGTTTTCACTTTCAGTAAATATTGCTTTGTGAAAAAAATAATTATTAATATATCATTTTCATCACTGAACATTAATGACCCATGAAAATGATATGAAAGTTTAAGTGCTCAGGGTCATTGTCAGTAATACATTTTTTTGAATGCGTATACAAATGTACTGTTTTATGTTTATATACCATTGTTTAAAACAGCATTTTAATACGTACAAAATAACACCGTGATTGTTATGTCCTTATAAGTTACATTGTATTCTACTTTTTAGAACATATATCGCATATATATATATATATATATATATACAAATAATTTTTTATCTGTTTTAATCTATAAACACACATACTTAGTAAATCCATTATAACTGCAAAATCCAGAAATGAGTTGCATTATTAAATTGTTGATATTTAATTTTTTAACTATTTTTTTATTCAGTATGTTGCATTAACATTTTTGCATTGTTAACTTAATTGTTTTTGATACATTCATTTTTTTATGTATATAAAAAAAAGGATGGTAAAAGCCACATACTCAGCACTGCGGCACTAAATTAGCAATTAGGGTTAAGACTCTATAAACCTACAGAATTACTGTCTTGGGGCATATAAAAGTACTTTGTATATTCTTAGTCATTAGTCTATTTACGTTGGCTATACACAGATTAAAACATTGACCTAGATTCCTTTTGTAGACAAAATTTACTTTAAATGAGGATGTGATTTCATGTTATTTTGTATTCATTATTTTTATTTTTTGTGTAAACATATGTATGGTTGTTATTTTTTTTAACAACATTCAATAAAACTTTAAGAGTTAGATTTATTGGAACAGGACTGGAGCACTGAAACTGCTTGTTTCCAAAAACCAGTAGAAACATTTTAATTAGCTTACTGACTTGTCTATGGTAGTACTTTTGCCTTGAAAAGTGCCATATCTTTTTAGGTTACATGGAATGAAAAATATTTATTATTTTTATTTATTTATGTATTTATTAATTTTAAAATTTATTAATTTTTTGTCGAAATTATTCGTTTTTTCCCCCAGAAAAGTTACAAAAATAGGTTCTGGATTGAAATATTCAAATTTTATGATGGATTTCTAAAAATGCATTAAGTATTGTAGAATTAGAAAGAGTCAAACATTGAGCCTCTGTAAATATATGTTAACATTCATTTTAAAATACAATCCTTTCTATTTTTGATTAAGCATTAAATTAAGAATTAAATAATAAAAAAGTTCAAATGTTATATTTAGCCTTTTCTTTCTTTTTTTTTCTCCCCTTTTTCAGGTCAAGAAAATATAATCTTCAAGTGTCCCACAAATCACATGGCATGCATTGGAACGAAAACATGTATCCATTTCTCCAAGCTTTGTAACAGCGTTTATGACTGTCCGGATGGATACGATGAAGGAGTCCATTGTCGAGGTAAGTTCAGTGGAGATGTTACATCATACATTTGTTTGTGATTAAATATTAATCTTGACGGAACCAGTGCAGGAGAGAAACAATGAATTTTGCCTTGATTGGCATAAATCCTCTGATCCTTTATCAGAGCTCCGTATGCTTTTTTTATTGTTTATAAAAAAAGATGATGTTTGTCTGATCTACAAGAAACTTCAGGTCTTTAGCGCTCCTAACATAGAGGTCTCTTGAACTTCTCCCTCATGCTAAAAGGGTTCTTTGGATTAAGAGTAAAGGCGAGTGAGTTGGCTTTGGTGGAGCATGAGCTATTTGGAGCCAAGGACCAAGTCAGGGCCGGCACATGAACCAAGTCAACTTATTCCATATGTGTTAAGAGAACCTTAGAAGAACACATGGTCTTGTTTTATAAGCTTTAGAAACAGATCTCGGATTTTCTTATCACAAAGTAAGAATGGTAAGAAAATGAGGCGGTTCAGAAGGCAACAAAAATTATTCCAGGACTCACATTATCACATTATGAGTTGGTGGTATCCACATTCATGAGTACTAAGAGTTGATACATTAGGCATAGCCTATAAAATTCTGCTTGTCTACGGAAAGACTAATGCCGATATGTAATATATTAGCATATAATATAACTAAATCCTCAGGTTCTCATCTAATAAAATATCATTACTCATCAACGCGGTTATGACTGACATTCTTTTAATTTGCCCAGCTGAAGAAGATGATTTACCATTTAACAACATCACATAATCCAGGGGCGTCCAACGTGCAGCCCTCCAGCTGCTGCAGGACTACATCTCCCATACTCCCCCTTAGCTGAGCATTATGGGAGATGTAGTCCTGCAGCAGCTGGAGGGCCGCACGTTGCACCCCCCTGACATAATCAGTGATGAGAAAGTATTTTTTAATGGCACTTTAGATCTAAAATCTAAAAGTTCTTTTTTTTATTTTTTAATGAAATTCGGTGCTACTTGTATTTCACAAGATCTTTCTCTTTCATTGTACCAAGATGATAATAAATATTCAAAGGTTTCGTTTGTTTTCATTTGTTTCGTTGGGGGTCTCTCCTTGTTTTCAGAGATTCTTAGGAATTATGCCAAATTGGTTAAAAGTGAACTTCATATGAATCTGAATGCAGAAGTGTAACAGACACTATTAAAACATTCAAGTTTTTGCTTTTGGATCTAAAGTTAAATAAAAGCAAATATATAAAGTATTCCTTCGGGAAACCGTGCAGAGTAACTAAACTGATAAAAATGATTGAAGGATTGGCATAGAAACAACTCGGGCAGACTCCCTGTATTAGAATTGCTCAAAGAGCCATGCAACATGATTGCTTTATACCAAATATATCCAAGATCAATACAATTAACTTGCAAAGGGACTTCTTATTCTATGAGCCAGGCAGTTAGCACCAGGTCATCAGCTATGATTAGTAGAAAGTACATTTCACCGGTAGTCATCCAATTGCCATTTACTTGTCAGGAAGAATTTTTTTTTCTCTCTTTCCACACCTAATTGGCAAGTATCGAACTAAAGACTTTGTTTGTCTTTCTGCACATAAATATAAACCTACTTTCAGTAAATGCACTTTTTCTAGACGTAATCTAGCAGACACCGAAGTATTATTGACCGTAAGAAAAACGACACCATTAACTCAAGTATTAATATCTAATGGGTAAGTAAGTAATATAAGAAAGCAAATATCTTACAGGGACGCGGTTGCCTTAACCCTTCGACGACGAGAGATTTCTCTAAAATGAAACTTCTTTTCTTCAATTTGCACACAATGAGTTTATTAAAGAGTTTCCAACAAATTGTGTTTCCAACATGTCATTGAGACACATCTCCACACTCTTACCGGTACATCCACACCTCATGTGGACTGGTTCTGGATTGAACCTTGCTGCCCCCCATCCATGCCCTTGCCATGCCGGACTAAATTTTACTGAAAATGAACATAAATTGGCACAATTGTTCACCTTAAACCAAATTCAATTTAAACAAAAGTTCTCATAATCAGTAGGTAAAAGTATCATTAAATTATTATAGAGTTATTAATTAGCAATTATTATTGAAATATCAGTGCAGTCGGACATTGTTGCTAGTCACCAAACACACAAATAGTGAAAAAATATTTGACATTTATACAAAACATTTTAACAAGTAAGGATAGAAAAAATGTATATTACATGATGAACAAATCTTGGATGGGTAACACGTTTTGTAATCTCAGTAGGTTGTTCAAATTATATGTTTCCTGCAACTAAGTTGCCATATTTTGATCACTCTCGCTGAGTTTCCCCGGCATCTGTAAGCAACGCAACAAACAAAAAATCTGCTTGAGTCTAAAGTAATTCTTTTTTTTAGTTAACACAAGAAAAAAACAGAAGATTTCCAGTAGCTTTTTTTTCCTAATTAGTCAACCACTAGTGGGGAAAAAACCTGAATTTTCAAAACATTTACATTTTGTCATCATGCCATGTCCTATGAAAACAATATTTCTATGTGTGCTATTTCAAGTGTCGGCTATTGAACACACAAGTCGACATCCATCCGAACATCGGCCATTTTGAATAAAAGGAATTATTTTGGTGAGAAACATCAAAGTGTTAAAGATCAATTCTACATAATTTGACTTCAGTCTGTGTCAACTTTATCATAATAAACTTCCAAATCATCCCTTCAATTGTTAAAATTAACTTTTATGTCTAATGAAACATTGCGGGGAGGGGTACAGAGAACAACAGATGGACAGACATGCATTTGGCTCTCGTATATGTAGAAAAACAAATAGAAAACTGCTGCGACTTTTGCTGAAATCATCCTTCCAGCGACTGATATTTGCTATAATCAGATGTAATTATTCCAGGCTTAATTAGCTGATATTGGCAACAAAAGCTATTTAGAGAGCTATGTGTTTGTGGGTTTTTTAATCTGTCTTTCGAAGAGTTAACCAGGTCATGCTATATAATATCTTAATTTAGTAACGCCACAAATGCAACGCATCCAGCTCAGTAATGACTCCAGCCATATGTTAAGTATAAAATTCCTGCCAAATCATGGCTATTGCAAACTCAAGTGTCAATGTATCTTCTTGCGCATTTTCTGCTTATATTTCACCGAGATTTTTTCTGTTTGGAGGAAACTACTGTTCAATTATTATAGAGTCTGAAATATGGAAGCAGTATATTTTAGGAAGTAATAACTGTATTATGCATCAATGCAAAGCTATTCAAGATGGCAATTGTATGACATATAGCACATAACGCAATGAGAAATACTATGAAGCCATTCTCGGTTCTAATAAAACCACTTCTGTTTGTACATACGCTTTTATCAGAAGTGATTTCTCAAAGCTACTCAAATTTGATCATGTGATCTGATAAATGATTACGTCCGTTTAAATGGGATACAGTAAACAAACATAAAAAAGGGCTTGTCTATTTAGTTGTAAAAGCCAGATATCGCGATTATTTAATATACTGACCGTGAGTCACAATACACAATAAGTTTTGAGCTTTATGTCACCAGCTGAAGTGCACATTAATAGCTTTGCATTGGCTACTAACATCTCGAGTAATTATAAGGAAAAGCTGGCAGTGCCCTATTTACCTTCCGAGTGTCCCCTGGGACAAAAAGTCACTTGATCTCCAAGAGCTTGTTTATTTTATATTTTTTAAGGTAATTCTTAGGTATAAATGGATGGGCAAAAAAAAAATTGGCAATATATTTGTCAGTTGAGCTTGAGCAGATAATGGTGTATATGTAGGGCTGAAGACATTCTCCTTTTGCCTTCAACAGTGTACTTGCATCTGCTTTAATTATTATTGTTATTATTATTATTATTATTATTATTATTATTATTTATTGATTTATATGGCACCATCATATTCCACAGCATTTTATTGAAACTTCTAACTTGTAGGCTGATAAGAAGGAACATAAATGTTAATACTGTTGGTCAACTGTACCCCCACGTTATGAAGTTACAAAGCTAGGGAGCTTCTTCTGCTTCTAGATGAAATACCTTTGAGGCATCCAAACTTGATTTTGAACATCAAGTGTGGATTGTGTAACATGCTCAAGGCACTTTCTTCATTCCTTACCAAAGTATTATCTTTCCTTCATGCCTCAAGGTTAGCTCTTTGGGTTTGTGGTACATAACTCCAGATTCACAACCATAAACATTCATTGGGTGGTCAAGAACATTTCAAAATACATCCAGGCAAACTCTGGTAGATGGATAGGTTACAAGGAAGACGGTAATATGATCATCGCTCAAGCATAAAAGATTAAACTTAAGCCGAAGTGGCAATGTGTTATGTTTACCAGTCAACTAAGGACAAGGATAACACTAAAGACGTCCATGCTTGGCCAATGTAGCCCATGGGATAAAGCTATGTACAGTAGTGCTCCCTTGTTAATAGTTTTCATTAAGAAAAAAAATTATCGCATTCTTCCAGTACTTTTCATCAGAATGGAACATGCTGCTTTTTTTGTAAACACCAAACCATTTTAAATTTACAAGAATAATACAGCGGAATGCACAGTTATTATTTCTGTGCTTAATGATTTTCACTATAAAAGTTCCCACTGGGTTGAAGTTTTTTTTCATTTCCTATTCAACATTTTTCATAGAAAAAATATATTGGGTCCCTAATTCATTTCATTCCTGGAGTAAATCCAAATGAAGGATTTCATTCATTCTATCATTCCTTTAACATAATTGCCTTTAAAAAAAAAAACAAAAAAAACAACTGAAATATCCTATAGTTTGTTCAACGGATGTAGTAGATATTTAGGCCAATGGGTTTGGGAAGTTGTTGTATTATTATTTGAATATTATTGTAAAATAGCAATTTTAAAGAATTATCATTTAAGTAAAAAATCATTGCCTGTAGCAAATTGTATGTTTGTTTTTGTTCATAAAAAGGTAATAATAATAATAATAATAATATATATATTTTAAATGTCAATGAGGAAAAGGGCATTTTTTTCCTAATAACCCCAAAAATTGCATGTCTTAAGGGTTCCAGCTACTTGTTACTGAGCACAGTTTATGTTGCTGAATGATACACAGTGCAGCTGTGGGTGAAGTTAGGTGAAAAAGTAATGTGTTTTGTAATACTTATGAGTGCTGTGTGATAAGAATGTTATATTTTAGAAATGAAAAGGGGCATAATGTGTGAACACTTGAAGGGATAGCTCCCAGGAAAAAAATATGTATTCTTTTGGGTACAAACCCCAGAACTGTACACAGTAATGTCGGTCGGCATTAAAAAAACCCTGGTTTTATCTCATTTTGTCCTAATAAACTCCCTTTATCTGCAGACCTGGAGTCCGCCATTGTTGTCAGTGATATTTGGGTGACTGAGCTGATTCTTTATGACAATCCTAATAAAATCCCTTCCTCCATAGACTTTAATTAGCCAAGGAGTCCATCTGTATGATTAAGACTGAGCTATTCTATTGTTTCCCACAGGCAGTATGATAAGGAGTCAGGGGGTTTGTCTAGTAGATCGGGGCTCAGATAACGGAACGAGAACTCATACAAATGGCTCATATGCAGCAAAAACTAGAACTATTTTTTAAAAAAAAGGAAAAACAGTGGAAGCTCCCCATTACTTTTATTTAAACTTTGTGAGAATCAAGGCATTTTGTAACGTGTAATAGTTATCTTAGCAGGCATTCCATTGTGTTAGTATCAAAGCCGCGGCTGAGAGCTGCCATTTTGAATTTCTAATATCACAGCAGGATTTCAAACGAAAAGGTAGACAGAAAGGTACATTACCTAAAGTGACAGCTCAGAGCGATGACAGCTAAGTGCAAATGGATCGATCTATCACTGACTTTACTTATTAAAAGGAACAAAAATGCCATCAAAAAGTGTAGTTTTGGCAGTATTCTTTACCGTCTCACCACAAAACCCCTTTCTCACTGGAATAATGTATATTGTAATGTAATCTTCAAAATATCATTTTTTAAAATGCTTCCTCATCATGGATTGTAGAGTAGGGGCAAAAAGGGGGACAAAAAAGCTGGGTAATTGTAAAACAAAAATACATTTCCACTTAAACCAATTTTATGTTCCCATTCCCACTGCCCATTCTGTAACTGTACTTTTTGTAATATGAGTACTTGAGACCCTAGTTAAACCTTTTGTCCGGTACACCAGACAGCAGGGGGTTAAATTAGTTGGTGCCACCAGGGTAATGAGCTCAAAGTCAGGAAGAGTGAAAATTCCTAATTATACCGATTGCGGAGAAAATATCGAGCTGCTATTGCCTAAACCGGTTATTTATGGTTTACGCATTTTTCTAAAATTGGAAATAAACAAAAGAACTTCAGAAGTGTCAGTTCGTACTTTAATGCAGACCCCTTGGGTGTTCTCTGCACCGAGAGCTACTTTCATAAACACCTCTGACAGCGCTATCACTTATTGCTTCCACCCCTCTTAACACAAATTCATTCATGCGCAACCTCGCTGTATTACGCAGCTTGTGAAAAGCCCATAGAAAGCAAACTTTCTGGCAGACAGCTGTTTTGACTTTACCGACTCTCAGCATGGGGCTGGATCAATGCCTATAAATATATACACTACATATCTCTGAACAAGGGAGCTCATCTTCACATGGTGTAAAATACACTAAAAAATACCAAATGGGCCTCTTATCTCCAAACAGAAAATATTACATAATGTTTGGATGAAAGCCAATCAAGGTTAGTAAAAATAAGAGAACAACAAGAATAAGAACATCTTGAGAAAAGGTTTTTTTTGTGAATGTAATTCTGGAATTGAGAGAGGTCATGGAGGTCTTTGTAGGGATCACTACGCCCAACCACGCTTTGAACGACTTTATTTATAGGAAAGGGGTGGGTCTTACATGTAGCTCCACCCACACCAGCCTAAAGGGCTACTGGAACACAGGAGTGATGGGAGTGACAAAGGGCCATTGGAACACAGGAGTGATGGGAGTGACAAAGGGCCATTGGAGCACAGGAGTGATGGGAGTGATAAAGGGGCATTGGAACACAGGAGTAATGGGAGTGTTAAAGGGCCATTGGAACACAGGAGTGATGGGAGTGATAAAGGGCCATTGGAGCACAGGAGTGATGGGAGTGATAAAGGGCCATTGGAACACAGGAGTGATGGGAGTGACAAAGGGCCATTGGAGCTCAGGAGTGATGGGAGTGATAAAGGGGCATTGGAACACAGGAGTAATGGGAGTGTTAAAGGGCCATTGGAACACAGGAGTGATGGGAGTGATAAAGGGCCATTGGAGCACAGGAGTGATGGGAGTGATAAAGGGCCATTGGAACACAGGAGTGATGGGAGTGACAAAGGGCCATTGGAGCTCAGGAGTGATGGGAGTGATAAAGGGCCATTGGAACACAGGAGTAATGGGAGTGATAAACGGCCATTGGAACACAGGAGTGATGGGAGTGATAAAGGGCCATTGGAACACAGGAGTGATGGGAGTGACAAAGGGCCATTGGAACACAGGAGTGATGGGAGTGACACAGGGCCTCTGTGCACCTATGAAGAAATTCCATTTCCAGCTAGAATAGTCATTTACAACATTAACCCCGTCTGCGCTGGATTTCTGATCCATTTCATGTTATTTTAATTTTAGTTTTTCTATCAAAAACAAGGAGCCCCAATTGTTTTCCTCCATATTGTATTCCAATATTGACATGCCAATTATTATTATGATTAATAATAATAATAATTTTACAGATATTTATGATTATTTGATATTATAACATGTAACCTTACATGTACTGTGTTTTCAGAAGACGTTTGTCTCGTACAGAGCAGTAAATTAGTCTTTAAGTCAAATCTCTAAGCTCTTGGATCAGAAGAAGCTGTGATCTCGGAAAAAAAGAAGTCCTTTCTAATACTCCGATCTCTTTGATATATATTTAGCTGTAAACATGTTGACTACATAAAACACAAAGATTAAAACTTTGTAAAAATGGGTTAGTTCAGCGCGTTCACATCAAATGAGGATTAGAAAAAATGTCAAATATTAATTGCAATTTTAATCTTTTTGCGATTAGTTTGTAACAAGTTTGTGCTGCCTACAACAATCCAACATCCAAAAATGCAACATTTAATTATATTATATATATATATATATATATATATATATATATATATATATATATATATATAAATATAAAATGTACCAGTGAATGTTCAAAATGATCTGCTTGAAAACCTATATGCTATCATGTAGAATTGTCTGAGTCTCTGAAGGTGAATATATAAATGATATTTAAATTTAGCGATAGCCTTCTCCTTAATGTCAGCTTCACATTGCTAACCGTAGCTGGACATAATGATGGTATTGATCAGAAAGTTTGAATTCTAATAAACCGATACTAAAGTACGCTGTGCCCTTTTATTTTGCAGCTGTGTAACTTTCTGATACATCATAGAAGTGATTGATGACATTCTATCGTGAATTTTAAACAGCTTTTTATAATCCGCCAAAGAATTTCAGGAGTGCTAAGTACCATCAGAAGTTATTTCACGCTATGGACCATATTTACCAAGACATGTTTAAAAAGAAAAATTAAACAAAAAATGTTGTTTTCAAGAAGAATTATATAAGATTGTATGTTAAACTCAAGGTGACTTTTTTACATTCTGATTTGAAATCTACATAGGGCATTCCCTTGGAGACCAGAAATCCTAAGTATGCAGTTGGCTTAAAGTTAACCAAATAGTCTTAGAGTTTAAAAAAAAAAAATTATAAAAAAAATATATGTATATATATATATATTGTGGTAAAGTTTATGGGAAAGTTGTGGATGGGGTAGATATCCAGGAGGATACAGGCTGCTTTAGCAGAGCGTAGTCTGCTAGGGCTCTTTTGTTTAAAGGTACATGGGCTGGATTTCTTGGACTGGAGGACAGGTTGGAAGTGGGAGAGCTCCGGTCCACACCCCTAGTCCACTACGGGTTTTCCTTACTCCCAGGGGTCCTCAGGTGAGGCTTCTTGTGCTCATTACTGGGGAGGAAGCCTTGAAGGAGAGGGCTGTTAGGTTTGCAGGGTGTAGGAGAGACTGAGTGAAGGAGCAGCTACAGCCAGCGCTGCAGCCCACCAGGTATGTACCTTTCCCTATGGACAATTTGTTACTTTGCTTGGTGCCAGACCTTAGGCCTGTAGTGGGATAGTGAGGTATCCTGATGTTTAGTTAGAGCCAGACAGGCTTAGGGTTTGTTTTGTTTGCAAGGTGCTCTGTGCCTAAATCATTTAAATAAACACCCTCTTGAACTTTTGAAACTTGCTGCCTGTGAGAATACTGTCATTGCCGCCCCATGTGTGAGGTTTTCCCTAAAATATATATATATATATATATATATATATATATATATATATATATATATATATATATATATATATATATATATATATATATATCCATGTATTCAAATCATCTATTCTAATTTAGATGTAACATAAGGAAGTTTTACTTTACTGAGAGGGTGGTGGATAAGTGGAACAGTCACCCAGCAGAAGTGGTAGAAGCTAATATAGTGATGGAGTTTACACATGCATGGGATAGGCATATGGATCCTGAATCTAAGACGAGACCAACGACTGATTAAAGTTTGAGTATTTACTGCAGGAAAACAAGCAGACCAGATGGGCTGAATGAGTCTACTATTAAATGTTATGTTTCTATATTTCTAGTAAAATAGTAGAGACTACCCTTAATAGTATCTAACACATAGACTAAACTATGGCAGCAAAAAGACACAAAGACATTTTAGGCCCTCAGCCAATAGCAGGTGCGAGGAATCAGCAATGTCACGGTATCTGTCCAGAAATTAACTCGAATGAAATGAAGTCGATTCATTAGAGGAAAAACATCCAAGGCTGATTATAAACAGCTTACGGGACAAAATGGCTTTAGCGAAGCTCTATGATTACATAAATATGGCATAAAAGTGATTGCGGTTTTCCATGGCTTCAGCCTCATTCCAAAGTACATGCAGTAACTGGACCTCTTTTATTGTATCAGACAGTTAGTGTTGCCATCAACAATAAAGGACAACGTTGATGTCATCGCCTGGCCGATGACTTGATTTCTCGTAGAAATTCTGGACAAATGATGGAAACATTCAGTGGAAATATGTACAAACTAACTGGTCGGAAAGTGGTCACTAGAATAACCGGCAGAGTGTTCTTGTTGGTTTGGGCCATTCCATTGGCTTTCATGGTGATAAGATAACTCTCAGAAACTTCGGTTCTAAATAAATAAAAATATTAACAGCCCACACTGCTTTATATTAGCCCTAGGGTAAATTTGTTTACCGTGCCTTAGCTACCGTAAAACGATCCTGGATATTCAGTTAGATGCCAACAATCCCGCAACATTTAGTGCAGGGGCATCCAACATGTGGCCCTCCAGCTGCTCCAGGGCTACATCTCCCATAATGCTCTTTTAGCAAAGGGGCTGGCTGAGGACTATGGGAGATGTAGTCCTGCAGCAGCTGGAGGGCCACACGTTGGACACCCCTGAATTAGTGGATAAGATTACTAGACTTGGGCACCAGGGGGCTCTTCGTGTTCGTCTTCGTGCTCGTCTTCGGGGGAAAAAAAATCTTCGTATTCCGCGAATATTCGCCCGTTCCTGTCTTCTCTTCGGGCGAATATTCGCGGACATTCTTCGTGCTCGTTTAATCTTCGTTTTCCTCCTGGTTGCCTAGCAGGGGTTAATACGGGGTTAATAACACATCACAGCAGCAGCAGCTGCCGTGAAGGTACGTGTGTGCAGCTCTATTGGTCGTTTCGGCAGGGGGCTGGTCTGGCATCAACGAGTGAATTGCAGAACTGCAGAATGCACTTCATTCGTTGATGGCAGGCGAGCCCCCTGCCGAAACGACCAATAGAGTTGCACACACATACCGAGGTGTACT
Source organism: Spea bombifrons (assembly GCF_027358695.1). Taxonomy (NCBI): domain Eukaryota; kingdom Metazoa; phylum Chordata; class Amphibia; order Anura; family Pelobatidae; genus Spea; species Spea bombifrons. Next base: position 5,296,685 of record NC_071093.1, on the reverse strand, counting down.
GTCCATAGATGTTTAATAAAAGAATAGGGAATATTTTACATTTTTAAATTGATTTTGGACCACTTTACATGCCTAACATTTGCTACCTATTTACAATGGCATACTTTGCAACAACCCAACTTACTTATTGGACAGGACTGGAAAATAGCAGGACTGTCCACCAAAATCTTGGGTGTGTTGGCAGGTATGCTGATGGAAAAATGTTGGACAAGAACTAAAAAATAGCTTAGGGTTAATGTACGGTTATGTTTAAGATTAGTAGCAGTGCACTGGTTTGGTTAAAGATGGATTATGTCTAAATAATAATAATTTAATTTTAATGTTTTTTTTTAAAAAAAAAATAGGGGTTTATTTAAATGTATTTTAAAGTTAGATTTATTATTTAGTACTTGATTATATTTATTAAATGTTTATAGTAGCGTTACCTACCAAGCTATAACTACCTATGTGTATTTGCATTTTGCATACCTAGTTTAGCTAAATTAGATGGGACAGGACTGGAAAAAAGCAGGACTGTCCCTGAAAAAGTTGGGTCTGTTGGCAGGTATGTGGATGGAAAAATGTTATAGGGTGAAGTGTGAGTTATAGTGTTAATGTAATGCTATTAGTGAGTGAAGGCCAGGGCAAATAACAAGGAAAACGTCCTTGTGTTTTGTGCATTGTAAGTGTGTGTGTATGTGTGTTATGTGTGATGTCACTGTGTGTTATATGTGTTATATGTGTTATTGTGTGTGTTATGTTTGGTTGGTTGTGTATCAGAAGGAAAATAATGAAATGGAAAAGGAAATGGGAAAGGCAAATGAGTGGGCAATTGGCGACCCGCTCACCTGTTTCACCCCAGGGCAAAGCACCCAAACACTGTCAGTCTTAGACGTTTGGCAGCAGACTTCCAGAGCTCAGACACAAGGCCCTAGCGTAAGCTGGCCACTCCGGCGGAGGTAGCAGGCGTTGCCACACCGCAAACAGAGGCAGCCAGGGGGGAGAAACTGCCCTTACCATTAGGGACATTTTGGGCATGACTCTAGCCAGGAAGCGAACTGGCAGAGAAGAGATGCTGGCACCACCACCAGCAGCAGCATTGAAAAGGCGAATGAGTGGGCAATTGGCGACCCACTCACCTGTTTCACCCCAGGGCAAAGCACCCAAACACTGTCAGTCTTAGACGTTTGGCAGCAGACTTCCAGAGCTCAGACACAAGGCCCTAGCGTAAGCTGGCCACTCCGGCGGAGGTAGCAGGCGTTGCCACACCGCAGACAGAGGCAGCCAGGGGGGAGAAACTGCCCTTACCATTAGGGACATTTGATTCATGACACTAGCCAGGAAGCGAACTGGCATCGAAGAGACACTGGCACCACCAGCAGCAGCAGCAGCAGCAGAATTGGGAAAGGCGAATGAGTGGGCAATTGGCGACCCACTCACCTGTTTCACCCCAGGGCAAAGCACCCAAACACTGTCAGTCTTAAACGTTTGGCAGCAGACTTCCAGAGCTCAGACACAAGGCCCTAGCGTAAGCTGGCCACTCCGGCGGAGGTAGCAGGCGTTGCCACACCGCAGACAGAGGCAGCCAGGGGGGAGAAACTGCCCTTACCATTAGGGACATTTGATTCATGACACTAGCCAGGAAGCGAACTGGCATCGAAGAGACACTGGCACCACCAGCAGCAGCAGCAGCAGCAGAATTGGGAAAGGCGAATGAGTGGGCAATTGGCGACCCACTCACCTGTTTCACCCCAGGGCAAAGCACCCAAACACTGTCAGTCTTAAACGTTTGGCAGCAGACTTCCAGAGCTCAGACACAAGGCCCTAGCGTAAGCTGGCCACTCCGGCGGAGGTAGCAGGCGTTGCCACACCGCAGACAGAGGCAGCCAGGGGGGAGAAACTGCCCTTACCATTAGGGACATTTGATTCATGACACTAGCCAGGAAGCGAACTGGCATCGAAGAGACACTGGCACCACCAGCAGCAGCAGCAGCAGCAGAATTGGGAAAGGCGAATGAGTGGGCAATTGGCGACCCACTCACCTGTTTCACCCCAGGGCAAAGCATCCAAACACTGTCAGTCCTTGGCGTTTGGGAGCGGACTTCCAGAGCTCAGACACAAGGCCCTAGCGTAAGCTGGCTACATTGGCGGAGGTAGCAGGCGTTGCCACACCGCAGCAAGTGCAACCAGGGGGGAGAAACTGCCCTTACCATAAGGGACAATTAAGGCATGACACTAGCCAGGAAGCGAACTGGCAGAGAAGAGATGCTGGCACCACCAGCAGCAGCAGCAGCAGCAGCAGCAGCATTGGAAAAGGCAAATGAGTGGGCAATTGACGACCCGCTCACCTGTTTCACCCCAGGGCAAAGCATCCAAACACTGTCAGTCCTTGGCGTTTGGGAGCGGACTTCCAGAGCTCAGACACAAGGCCCTAGCGTAAGCTGGCTACATTGGCGGAGGTAGCAGGCGTTGCCACACCGCAGCAAGTGCAACCAGGGGGGAGAAACTGCCCTTACCATAAGGGACAATTAAGGCATGACACTAGCCAGGAAGCGAACTGGCAGAGAAGAGATGCTGGCACCACCAGCAGCAGCAGCAGCAGCAGCAGCAGCATTGGAAAAGGCAAATGAGTGGGCAATTGACGACCCGCTCACCTGTTTCACCCCAGGGCAAAGCATCCAAACACTGTCAGTCCTTGGCGTTTGGGAGCGGACTTCCAGAGCTCAGACACAAGGCCCTAGCGTAAGCTGGCTACACCGGCGGAGGTAGCAGGCGTTGCCACACCGCAGCAAGTGCAACCAGGGGGGAGAAACTGCCCTTACCATAAGGGACAATTAAGGCATGACACTAGCCAGGAAGCGAACTGGCAGAGAAGAGATGCTGGCACCACCAGCAGCAGCAGCAGCAGCAGCAGCAGCATTGGAAAAGGCAAATGAGTGGGCAATTGACGACCCGCTCACCTGTTTCACCCCAGGGCAAAGCATCCAAACACTGTCAGTCCTTGGCGTTTGGGAGCGGACTTCCAGAGCTCAGACACAAGGCCCTAGCGTAAGCTGGCTACACCGGCGGAGGTAGCAGGCGTTGCCACACCGCAGCAAGTGCAACCAGGGGGGAGAAACTGCCCTTACCATAAGGGACAATTAAGGCATGACACTAGCCAGGAAGCGAACTGGCAGAGAAGAGATGCTGGCACCACCAGCAGCAGCAGCAGCAGCAGCAGCAGCATTGGAAAAGGCAAATGAGTGGGCAATTGACGACCCGCTCACCTGTTTCACCCCAGGGCAAAGCATCCAAACACTGTCAGTCCTTGGCGTTTGGGAGCGGACTTCCAGAGCTCAGACACAAGGCCCTAGCGTAAGCTGGCTACACCGGCGGAGGTAGCAGGCGTTGCCACACCGCAGCAAGTGCAACCAGGGGGGAGAAACTACCCTTTCCATTAGGGACATCTGAGGCATGATTTCAGCCAGGAAGCGAACTGGCAAAAGATACTGGCACCACCACCAGCAGCAGCGTTGGAAACGGAAAAAGGTGAATGAGTGGGCAATTGACGACCCACTCACCTGTTTCACCCCAGGGCAAAGCATCCAAAGACTGTCAGTCCTAGGCGTTTGGGAGCGGACTTACAGAGCTCAGACACTAGGCCCTAGCGTAAATTGGCTACACCAGCGGAGGTAGCAGGCATTGCCACACCGCAGCAAGTGCAACCAGGGGGAGAAACTACCTTAAACATTAGAGAGAAAAAATTTAACTTTCCAAGCTAAGAGCTGGGTAACCCAATTTGGGCAGATTGAATTTAAGAAAGGCAATCTGCTCCATCAGATGAGGTGCCATGCGTGAGCGCTGTGGACTCAGTATGTTTCCAGTCATAGAAAACACGCGCTCACTTTGAACAGTGGTTGGCGGACATGATAGAAGCTGCTGCGCAACCCATGAGAGTGCAGGCCACACACTCTTCTTTTCATCCCAGTAGCTAAGAGGATCAACATTAGGAGCAGAAGGAACTTCACAGAGGTAAAGTTTGACCATTTCAGCAGCACTACTCTCCTTTCTGCTGCTAGCTCTGTCAGATGGTCCAACTATACTGCCAAGTGCCTCTTCCCAAAACGCAGCTGCTCCACTCAGCTGTGTTGTGCTGCTTGTGGCACTGCTGCTGATGCTGCTGCTAGGGGTAGCAGACCACATCATCTCTTCCTCCTCCTGCACCTCACCCTCCTCGGACAGCATTCCCATTTTACGCTGCCAGTCACGCACCTTGTTGACCAATTGCTCCCGGTAGCTACTGAGAACATTGAATTTCAAAGCTAGCTTTCCCTTAATTCTTGGATCACAAAGGCACGCTAGCATCATTTCGGGACTCTCTTCCATTCGCTTGCGAAGGTGTACTTTTAGCAGATCCTTCAGCTTCCTGACTATGGCTGCTACGTCAGGATGTAGAGTGCCACCTTGAACAGCCTCACGGTTTCCAAGGAACACATCCATCTTGCTGCCTAGATGGGAGAACACTGGGATTACCTGGGCCAGACTGGCAGTGTTTGAGCTTAAATTTTCTGTGGCATCCCTGAATGGTTTAAGGACTGCCACTAGCTGGGCGATCACTGTCCAATCCTCCCTATTCAATGGAGAGGTAATCCCTATATTGTGCTCTGAGGCAAGATTATGGATTGCCCTCTGCTGCTCCAAAATCCTCTCTAGCATGTCTAACGTGGAGTTCCACCGTGTACTGACATCCTGACGTAGGCAGTGTACGGGAAGACCTGACCTCTCTTGCTCTTCCCTCAAAAGTTGGCTAGCCTTAACACTATGGTGAAAGTGCCCAGCGATCTTTCTGCAGCGGGACAGAACTACTGCTGCCACATTAGTTCCTTCTGACATTGCTGCCTTCACTACAAGATGGATGATGTGGGCTGCACAGCGCACACCAACAATATGACCATCTCGCAGCGCTTTCACCATATTGGCACCTCCGTCAGTTACCACAAAACCAACTTCAACATTGGTGCCCGCCTCTGCTCCCACCCAAAGGCTAAACATTTTCCTAATCGCATGCAGAATATTTTGGGAAGTGTGCTTTTCATCCATCACTTCTGCATGGAGAAGGAATGATCGGTAGCCTGCTGCAGCAACTTCCTTAGACACACCGGGCTGCCACCAGTGTGCTGTCAAAGAAAGAAAGGCATGCTGGGCGCTAGGTGCACTCCACAAATCTGTAGTGAAATGAACACACTGACCAGCAGCCTTGGAAAGCTCCTCTTTCACTGCTGCAACACAGGACCGATACAGCGAGGGGACAATGTTCCTGCTGAAAGTGGAACGTGACGGAACTGTGTATTGTGGAGCCACAGCCGCCATCAATTGTTTGAAAGGCTCCCCTTCAATCATGGAGAAGGATGCCCCTCCAACAGCAATGAACTGACCAATAAGTCGCGTTACTTTATTGGCCTGCTGTTTGGGCATCGTTCTCTTGGAGTGGAATGCCCCAAATTCTTCCAGGGTGGGCTGGGCATGCAGTGCTCCAACCTGCCTTGGTCTCTGGCTGCCAGCACTAGTTGCTGCTGCTGCTGCTGCTGCTGCTATTGGCTCAGAAGAAGAAGCTGTTGGGGTTTTTCCACGGCCACCAGCTATGCTGCCTGCACTAAGTTTTACCTCTGCATCTTTCCCCAATAGCACAGCGTTGTGTTGAGTGCTGAGGTGATGCTTCATGCTAGCACTGGTAAAATGGCCAGACACTTTCCCTCTGCTTATTAGCTTCCCACAATGTTTGCACTTTCCATAGCGCCCTTCTTCAACATTTTCAAAGTGCTCCCAAATTGGGGCGCGCATAGCCTTGGAGTGTGCCTTGGGTGCTGCTCTTACTGCTCGGGGTGGATGAACAGAGGCAGAACTAGTGGTGGTGGGACTGGTGGTAACAGTACTGGCCATAGTGGGACTGCTAATTGCTTTAGATTTGCTAGGTTTTGCTGCTGCTGCTGGTGGTGGTGATGGTGATGATCGTAGCGGAGAAGGTGGAGGCTCAGGGGAAAATTGTGCACTAGTCATTTGGACACTGCTCCCTGAGGAATCTGATTCCTGACCACTCATCTCCTCTACTTCCTCTGGCTCATAGTCTAGCTCTTCATTAGCCAGATCGAATGGAATTCCTGCTAGGCTGGAGCTAAGACTGATATCGTCGTGAGACTCGTGACTAGTAGTAGTGCGAGCAGGAAGAATAGACTCTGCACTTGGCCTCTCAGTCTCAGGCTCCTCTGCTACCTCGCTAGGTGGAGTTCCACTATGTGTAGCCCTCTCTCTAACTGTCTTTACAAAAATTTTGTAAGGACTTGGTGGCTTGCTAGAGGTACTAGGAGGACATGGCGTGGCGGTACCAGTGGGAACAGTAGGCGCAGCACTAGTGGTGGTAGAGGCGGTAGAGGTGGGGGTGGTGGTGGTGGTTTTCCCTACAAAGGAATGAGATCGCTTTGGTTTGGGACCCCTCTGAGTCTTGCTGCTAATTTGGCTCTGCTTGGTACCTTGCATGCTGCTGGTGGATGGGGAAGATGCTGCTTGGGGCAAAAGGCACTTCTTTTTAGTCACTGGGCTGGTACTACTTGTGCTACCCTTTAACTTTGAACGTGCTTCTGGTGCTTTAGGCTTTCCGTAAAAAACCATAGAGCTTGTGGGCCTAGCCGCACTACTACTGCCTGCTTTTGGTGCCTTTCCTTTACTTGATGATCCTTCAAGCAATGCTTCCCCAAATGATAAGCGAGAGCTTGGCCTACTTGGCCGACTAGACTGACGCAAAGGCTGCATCTTAGAACTGGTGGTGGTGCTGGTGGTGGTGCTGGTGGTGGTGGTGGTGGTGGTGGTAGATGGAGCTTGTCCCTCCTTAGTCCCAAAAGGAGGATCCATTTCAAATTTTGTGTTGTGTGTGTAGTGTAGTGTAGTGTAGTGTAGTGTTTAAAAAACTATAAAAAAAAAATAAAAAAATAAAAATAAAAAAAAGGAAAAACGAATTAAAGACAAAAAAATTAGAGGAAGTTCTCTTCAGTGCTACTGCTTAAAAAGTAAAACTATGCACTACTGCACTGTGCTGTGTGCAATCTGCCAAAATCCTAAAGTTATTTAAATTATTAACTCAAGATTAACTATTTAATAACTAGCAGTATTTTATTTTTAATTTGAATTTACACGGGCCTAAGAGCTTAGCCTACTACTATGCTAGCCTAAAGCTATATTTCCTTACTATAAGTCTACCTCTAGGCAGACGCTCTCAAACCCACTAAGCTAAAGTGAGGTTAAATCAGATTCAGTATATGATTTATTAATTAATATTAAGTTATATAATATTAATAGATTAGAACTAATTTACTTATATATTATGTATTATAGATAGAAGAATATAGATTATGAATTAGAATTTAGAATTAGAATTACTTATATTATAGATTATGAATTAGAATATTATTATTTATAATATATTATAGATTAAGATTAAAGAAGATTAGAATTATTTTAGTACTACAGCTAGTAGCTTGAAGCTTTGCTTAGTACAGCTCGTCACAGTCAATTTTTCTTGAAAAGAATTAGAAATAAAATAAAATGTCACAGCAAAACAGTTATCTTCACTGCTTGCTGCACTCACTAGCCCAACAAGTTCACTTCACTGATGGACTGAGGTGAGCAAAACACTAAGGGTACTTTTAATAAAATTGAAATAAAATGTAAAATAAATGAGAAAATCTTTGCAAAACAGTTAACGTCACTGCTTGCTGATCAAAAAAAAACACAGCACTTATGCGGCTGCACTCACTAGCCCAACAAGTTCACTTCACTGATGGACTGAGGTGAGCAAAACAAATGAAATAAAATGAAAGATTAATTAAGAAAAATTGACTTGGTCTCTTACTGTTGCTAAAACAAAGCACAAACTATAGAGCTGCAGCACCAGTACTAATAAGATTAGCTGAACTATACGCTAGTAGTAATTAATTAATATTATTACTTTTATTTATAGCTAATTTAATTAACTATTAAGATAAGAAAGAATTAGAGAATTATTGATATTACTGATTTTAGATTAGACACTAGTAGATGTTCTGAATGTCTACAGTACACTCTACACTAGTATACTATTACTAACTATAACTGACAAATATATATATTTTATAATGAATTCAATTATTAATTATATTAATTAATATTACTGATTTTAAATTAGACACTAGTAGATGAATGTCTACAGTACACTCTACACTAGTATACTATAGTATATATATATATATGACTGACAAATATATATATATATATAATATTATAATGAACTATTAAATTATAGATTCTATTAAATTGTAATTTATAAATTCTATTTAATTTATTTAAGCAGGACAGGCAATAGGCACTAGTGCCAGCCCAGGGCAAGGGCACCCCAGTGCCACTGAGGCACTGGGTGCACTGTCAACTCAACAGCACTTACACTAAAGTTGATGACAAATTAATTTTAAAAAAATTAAATTAATCAAATTATTATTATTAAATTAATTATATTAAGTAGCACTGAAGTGAGGATGAAGTACACTGTGAGAAAGGCTTACCAGTCTCACACAGAACAGAACAATCTCTCTCTGTAACGCTCGGATGCAGCACAGCAGTGTTGCCAAAGCAGTCACAGCGAAAAATGAATGGATCTCTCAGGCAAGCTCTGGTCTTATAAAGGCGCCTTCAGAATTCAAAAAACAGCAGCACAGGCATTGGACGAGACCCTTAGCGTTACGTCACAAGAGTGAGCTGATTGGACAGACGAGGATCAGCTCACTCCTGTTTGAAATTTTGGCGGTTGCGCGGCAAAAACGAAGACGATCACGAAGAATCTTCGATTCTTCGTGATTGTGAGTCTTCGTCTTCGCCTACGGTTTGCCGGCACTGTATTCTGTTCTACGTTCCTTCGGAACGAACAAAAAAACGGCCTCTTCGTGCTCGTTTTCATGTTCGCCCGAAGACGAATGCACAAGTCTAAAGATTACCAGGTAATTAGAATTTTGATATATATTTTAACATCATTTAAAATGTTCTCTTGTTTGCCGCATGAGAATCCATAATTATAAAAACTTTTTTTTTTTTTTTTTTTTTTTTTTAACATGTGATATGAAATTAACTAACAATGCAAACTTTTAATAGTTTCTGGATTCATTTTACGTACCAATGATCCAGAGATCAACGTACCGTATTTTTACAATGATCACGTCTTGGCACCTTTCAAGTCTATTGAAGTGTAAGTGTTAGGTATTACTTATGCTTTCTTGAACCAAGTTAGCATTGTATTATCTACAATATAAGAGCATATTTGTTAAATTATCTAAATGCAATCCTTAATTTCTATGCTTTTTTTTTTTTCGATACGCCATGTGAATTTGTTGCTGTAATTTTGGTAAACTCTGGATATCTGAATAAAATTAAGCCTTCTTTTATTATTATGGCAGGACGCAAAAATAGAACTTGTGCATTTGTTGAAGGGTTTAATTACATTTATGCGGTTAGTATTGCTAAATAAATTTTAGCTTTTCCTAATTTAAGCACCAGGTAATTGAGGAGAAATCATTAACCTTTATCATGCATTTATAGATGGAATGATTATTCCATTTTCAGGGATCTAAGATGCCGGTAATGTGTAGAGTAATTATGAAACAAATTAATTTCTAAACTGAGTTGAAATTATGTGTATGGCAATTGTGTTGTTGTGTTTTTTTTTTTAGGTAGAAACCTATGATTTTGGTGTATATTATAAAATTCTGCAAAAAAAAGAAAACCTGCCAGCTGTTCCAGGGAATTTTGTTTTCTATATGATAGGATACAAAAGGTTTTCTTATATGTATAATTCTGCCTTTTTCATTTTATTATACTTTCTCAGAGGTTAGAGCTAAGGACACACACTACAGACATGATGGTATAGTCTTCTCGCACAGAGTATTGGGAACATTCTTTTCATTTAATGATTTTTTTTTTAATATTGGGTACTTCAGGGGTGGTTTTGTAAGTTTCAGTTGAGGGGATGCGAGTTGCCATTTAACTTGCATGCCATCACCTGAAACTCACAAAATGTAAAGCTGCATATCTATGCATACAACTGCAACTTTAGAGATGAAATGTGACATGAGTCAAGTCGAGTCTTCTTAGTTAATAAACCCAAATGAAACAGACAGGTCAGAAAACACAAGGTATGATCTGAAGAAAATCAGTATCAAATCTGATGTCATTAATTCCTAGAGGATTATTCTCAATGCATGAAGACTTGATTTCTTGCTAAATCTGTGACAAGATACTGAATAGCAACTCTCCTGTAGAGTGAAATGGGAAAATAGATAAAACACATAGATATTTGGACCACATTGGTAAAACTTAGCGTTATTGTTTTATATGGGAGGAGAACTATTCAGTACCTTGGGTTAGCTCAAGCAAGGAATCCAGCCTATATTGTCTTCAAAAGTATAACATGAACAGTAACAGTAGACTCTTCTTCTTCATCCTTCACAGCTAACCCCCTTCTGCTTTAGTTCAGTTAGCAAACAGAAAAAATGATTAGAAAACACTAACAAAGTTTTTTGCAAAATGTTGGAAAAAAAAAAGCAAATCAGGAGGCTCAAAGCAGATATCTTCCCAGAGGTCTAGCAGATAGGGCCTGGGGTATAAACAATAGGAATCTAACGTTTAATGATAGTGGTCTATTTGTAACAAAAATTACGCTCAATTTAACAGCTTATATTAGATTCATATATTTATTCATATATTATTTATATTTATTTATGGGACCTCTAGATTATATTCGTCTAAATAACTATTTGCCAATGGGCTATATATATATATATATATATATATATATATTCCCATTATACCCATTCACTTAATTTATTCTTCAGGGATCTTAATTGTACCTGCCTATTTAAATTCATACTAAATTTAGTATCTAATTATAAACTACTTAATCTCCCTGCAATGGATTTGTGATCAAAGAATACCCAGAAGGTAAGATGTCCCTTCAAAGATACTCACTCGCACCTCATCACCTTGCCTGCAGGTTTCCCTTTAAGAAGCTAATTGCGGATTGGAGTCCTTCATATCTTCAAAGCTACCTATTCATCTTCACCTCTGTTCATTTAAACTCCTAACTCTAAAATGATGGTGACCTGCTCTCCAAGACACGTCCTTACTCTGTACTGGGCACTCCTAAAGCTTTTAACAAAAGTAACAAACGCACATTATGAAGTAGACTTTTTTTTTCCCCCTTCTAGCCATTTTTAATGAAGCAGTGAAAGGCAATTATGCCTCTTGGTAATTACCGTCTCTATTATATCTTCTATAGCCCATTGATAATGGGCCACGTAATAGAGCTATATTATATCCTTGAATAAATACCAGTATGTAACTACATGTATCAAACACAATGAAAAATAAGTTAAAAATCTACGAGTGTGGCATTGGCTTCCTTATGGTATAGTTGTATAGTTTGCTTTTTGGAAAGAAGGACACTTTTTGATTTGGCTCATACTTCTTTACTTTCCTTTAGCAGGAGTAAGCTGAGCCAAGCCAGTTATGAGGTTTGAACCATGAGTCCACTTTGACCTGACTGCCTATACTTCCATACACACTGCCCCCCCAATAACAGGGGTCTATTGGTTAAAATCAAGAAAGTTGGTAGGAGAGTTTGAGGAAAGTTGTGGTTTCAACACACAGAGCTTACTTTACTTCGAAATCTGCAACTTCTGCTACAAAAGGAGCTTGCTTTGCCCTGTATAATGCATAATTTCAAGAAATCAATGAATTATGCATTATACAGGGCCACCCAATCTCTCGTTTGAGGAGACGCCTACTAGGGTTGGCTCTTTGTAGTGCATAAAAAAAAAAAATCAACAAGTTAAAAACTACAGTTCTTTAGCCAACTCTCCTTCCAACTCCCACATAAGCAAAAAAAAAACAACCCATTGTGTTCAATACAATAAACTGTACACAAGATGAAAACAATCTAAGGAGCAAAAGAACCATGACCCCCTATGATTTATTTTAATTGCATTTTATCTCACAATAGTCATATTTAGTATAGAACCCTTTTCATGTTCTGAGTGATTTTACTCCTATATCAGACAATGCAGAACGTTCTATGGGGTTGTTTGAGTGCTTTGCTTTCTACACATGATATTGTTTAAAGTTATGGTTAAATGGACACAGAATTCTAATAATATAGATTATACTTTGAGATTGTCTTTTCAAAAGTAGTTTGTTCACTTTTTCATTTAGTGACCAAAGCATAAACATAGGCGCAGCATTAGCCAATTTCCAAGAGGGATTTGAATATCAAAGAAGAAAACACAAGGTTAGCTTTTCATTTCCTATACAAGGCATTTCAAATTTATTGAAATCGAGATATAAAAGACGAATTAGCAGAGTTTATCTGATAAAGAATAATGATCACATTTGTATGGTGCCCTGCTATTGAACTACCTATGTTGTATTGTTTAGTTTATCTGCTAAAAGCTTTTTTTAAAAGGTAGTTGATATAATCATCGAAAAATATATTATAACAGCAAACAACAACCAGCTGGCCAACCTAGTCTGCCCTTATAGAGCGTTTATCGTGCTTCTTTGTTCCTTCATGCACATTCCAAACTTTACACCCAAAAAGTTACCATGTATCTACTAATCCTTCTGTAAAGTAGAACCTTCTTAGACTACTTCTCAGGCTTCCACCTTCTGACCTCAACTCACTCTAGTTTCTCTGCTCCTCTGTTGTATTAGAAGTGCTTAGGAGTTAGTTTTCCTTTTTATCCACTGATACCTCTTCCTACACAACTGGTGTCCTTCAGGCTCTTCCTACTACTAAATAATCCAAAAATATATGAAATTGCTATAGCCCAGAAACTCACACAGAACTCTGTAGGCTTCGCTGGAGAACACCGATGAATATCGCAGAATGATGAGAAGGCGACGCGATGTTGATTGAGGATAGGTCATATGTCGGGCAGCATAGAGTTTGGTGTAATATTAAATAAATGCTGTTGCTGGAGTCTTTTGCCTTCTTCTACTGTTACTTTTGGGAAAGCATTAACAAGTGGGTAGAAAGATGAGTCACAGGGCTCAAAGTATATGTTAGTGGAAACGCAACTGCGAAATTGTTCCTTGGGTAGAAAGTGCTACTTTAAGCCTGTTTTAGAGATTTATTTTGTATATAAACAATGAGGCCGACAGAACAAGCCTGAGATGGGTTTTTTTCAGAATTTTGAGTTGTATTCAATGCGTGTTGGTCAAGAGTTCTCCACGTGTTTGTGAGGAATACCTTACCTAATGTACAGTATGTCAGTGCTAGTGATTTATTGTATTGAGTACATTATATTCGTCGCTTAGGTTCCAAAAAACACAAATGCGTTTATTGCAAAAAATTATTCATTCTGAAGAATCTCAGTAATTAAAAAAGTTCTAATCTAGCATAAGAACAAGGATAAATGCAACTGAAATTTAGAGTGTCTTATATGACAGGCATAAATCTGGAATTATGTCTTCCATAAGCCCATCATTTGTATTCATATTAGTCATTTACAATTTCCAAGAGTGTTGCTGATAAAGAAGATCCTACCTAATAAAAACAAATGCGGTTTCTATCAGGGCGGATCTGAGCTTCGCACAAAGGATTATTATCTCCGAAAAACTCATTAACTTTTTATGAGGAGAAAGCATTCATTCTGAAAACGTGGAAATCCTTCACTCTATCTATCTATCTTTCCATCTATCTATCTATCTATCTTTCCATCTATCTATCTATCTTTCCATCCATCCATCCTTTGATTATATGACTATAATGTTATAGAAAATGTCGAAATTTTCAGAAGAAAAGGGGAAAAAAAGGAACATGACCATGGGAAAGAAAATATGTCCGGACAGAAATAATCCTTGAATAAAGAGAAGGTGTATACTTATCTATGCCGCACATATCTCAAAGTCTCAAACCATGGTATAAATGTCACTCCAGTTTATGATTTGCGTTTATACTGCTTTCCAGGAGGATATGAAAGAGAAAGGGCATTGAATTAATTAGTGTGGCCGGAGCCTTCTGTGGCTAAAAGTAGCACACTGACATTACCGCGCAAGTCTAAGGAGGAAAAGGCAGACATCGGGGATGCGTTTCACGGATCTGTAATATATTCGATTATTCAAGGGATGTTCCTGTAATTTAACAGGGTTTGATATCAGATTATTTTGCTCTCCCACGAAACATATGGATATATATATAGATATGTGTATGTATGTATGTATGTATATATATGTATATATATATATATATATGATAAATATATATAAGGTGTAAGATTTGGCCGTTACATGATATATAGTATATAGTATATAGTATATAGTATATATATATATATATATATATATAATTTCTATATATCATGTAACGGCCAAATCTTACACCTTTTTTAGATATAGGACTGTATATTAGGTATAAATAGGTTACTTGAGGGCACATGAGAAGGGACCTATCACAGAATAATGGGGGTAACCTTCTGTTACCTTTTCTTCTGATCAGTCAAACAAGCTTTTTTTTGGTTTTCTAAGTAAAAAAAAAAAAAAAAAAAAAAAAAAAAAAAGCAAAAAACGATAAAACATGTTATCTTAACTAAAAAATACCCCATGCACCAAAAATTGTAATTGTGAAATGCTATATCTCGGGCATGATTCCATTTTGTAATACATTTTATTGTAATACTTAGGTTGTTCAAGTAAAACTGGAGAGAAAAAGTTTACTTGTCATTTTGTTCATTATTACTTCGTCCGGCTACTAAACGCCTCTCCGTTCCGTGACATTGTGATTATTTTAAACCGGTTGTGAGAGTAAAGTACAAACTGTTACGTACAACACCGTGTCAGTCGTGTGATAAAGGGGAATCAATAATAAAAAAGTTGTCTCAGCACTTTCTTTTATAAGTACAATAACAGTTATTAGAAAAGCCGGGAGAGAGACGTACAATTATTGAGAGGCGACAGCACAATGCAGTTAAAACGCACAAAAGGCCTACGTTTTGTGTCTGTCACATGCTTTAATACATCACAATTATATAACAGAGTAACACCAGCTGTTTGTAATGATAAAAAACTCCATTCTTGGGTAGGCCGTACAGACAAAAGATGGTCCGCAGTGGCTTGGAAGACGTGAAAGTACCTGTTTTTTTTTAATAAAATACAACAAAGGTGATGCGATGCCCCCCTTGGCTTTCACATTGTTTTAAAATTACATTAAATATTGGAAATTCATAATATCCCGTGGTCCGATTGAATCAGTTCAGTGATCGCCTTGTTGTGCGCAGGGCGACTGTTTGATACATGCTGAGTATTTGTTCAAATATATTTATTTAAACCTGGCAAACTGAAACATTGAAACATAAAGAATGTCCTGAAAGTCTGTTAAAATGTTTCAATTTATTCAATCAATTGCAGTTCCAGATTGGAAATGTAAAGCAGTTTCACTGCGCTTAGTTAAATCCCCCCAAGATAATCATTAAAAAAGTGTTACGTGTTAAAAAAAAAATGTAAAAAATTACAGTTTATACAGACTTTTTGGGGCGGTAACTAATATGGAGAAAAAAAAAGTTTGTCTGGCCACGCGAACCTTAACAAAATGTAAAACTATTTCAGGCTAAATAAAAACTGTTTATATTCACTGAATACGCCCTTTTCATTTTGAAGGCATGTGGTCAGTTTGGGTCTTTCTAAAGAAATAACAATTTTAGCAAATAAGTATTCAACATAACACAAAAGTTGGTAAAATCAAGCTCTTTGAATCAAAATATTTATATAGACTGAATTATTTCTCTGTGCTGACTAATGTTTGTAATTATTATGTGAAAATTTTAAAAAAATTTTAATTTTTAATGAATTTTCCATGTTAAAATGTGCCAGTTTAAAAAAAAAAAATAGCATTTTAAAAATATTATCCAATATAAAACAAAAGCTGGTAAAATCAAAACGCTGAATAAGGATAGAAGGGTTTTTTTTTCTACATGCCGTCCCTATGTAACAAATACCCAGGCCCAGAGAATAATATCAGACTTCACATATTAATCAGAAATGTTTTATGCTTCTTGCTGACTGTTCCGATGGTATTATACTTTCTCAAATATCGGACCATACAAAAAACATAATTCAAAATGAAAGCCATATAACTCTTATTTATGTTTTCTGTAATAAAAGAAAACGAAGCATGGGTAAGATTTAGCTGAGTTTCTGAATATAATTGCGCTCATTGCTTTCTACAATAATATATTTGTTTTATTATTTTTTTTCATATGTCTTTATTCTTCTTTATGCAAGTTTATTTAAACTGGAAACCGCCAAAGTGATACAAATAAAATATAAAATATGTAAGGATTTGGGAATGTATATTACAAGCAATAGCAAGGGGTAGTAGAAGTTTTATTAAACACTCATCTACAGACACCAGACAAGCCAGAATGCTTGTTTTTTCCCTCAGAAATCTCATGGTGCTTCCACAACCACAAGGGATTCTGGGTAAGCACATGCAAATAAGGTTAACAATTATCACAGCTGTCCATGAGCGGTGATCTGGCTATTGTACCTCTTCCCGAGTTTTGTCTAAAGGATGTCTTGTACAGCGGGCAATTACTTTCAAGGGATCCATGTATAAAGTGGATAGAGAGGCAAAGGTGATAATCGTTAACCTTATTTGCATGCGATGTATGGGTATGGGATTTCAACATGGCTGTGCTCTGCTCCTCACCGTGTGAGTGCGGTGACCGGAAAACCTCATAATAAAAACATTCAGCACATAGATATGAGTCCAATTTAGCGGAGTATCCAGCACTGGGCTAGACCACTATGTGGTTGTTATGTATCAGAAAAAATCCAGACTCATATCTACCTTTATCTCTCTCTGTGTTTCTGAGACTTTTTTTTGTTCATTCTTCACTCTTCGAAGATTTGTTTTTATGCTTCAAGCAAAAAAAGATTACAATACAGCCCGCAATCAGATTCTCTGACATCTAAAGCAGTGCTAGGTTTATGCTTTCCTTGTTCCTCTTCTTTGAAATGACGTGCCTAAAACCTACACTTTCTCAATTTGTTTTTCACAAAAAATGAAAGGCACTGTCACAAGGCACACTAAATATTATAGTTATAGAATAGTTATATAATAATTTAATAATAATAATAAAATCATTTATTATATAGAATATAGAAAACGCCTATCCTATGCCGTCTTTGCACCTTATATGGCGGCTGTTGGCCTTAATGTGCCTGGGCCACTAGGTCATTCCCAGTCTGGCCCTGGGTACACACATGAATTTAATACCATTTCAAACCAAAGTGTCTACAGTTTTTCAAGCTAACAAAGATATAAAGGTTAATTCAATTCTCAGCGTAATACAATGCAGTCATTATTACCCAGTTTATTTCTAATATTAAATTAAATGAAAAGTGGCTGTAAATGTCATATGTAGAATCATTTTCTTTGGGTAGGAAGAAATTAGAACTGTTACAAAGTGAAAATGCAGAAGCATTAAAAAAAAAAGTTAAAAAACATACTGTCTATATTTCCATCGTACTGGGCTGTATTACAAAAAAATAAATCTCATATTTGAAATTACTCAGAAGAAAACACACAATTGTTTTTCGTTTTTATTAGATATAGCGGGAACGCTCATGCTAAAAATACATTTCTAATTACTAAAGGAATTGTGTAAACCATTTAATGCCATTGGGTATAGTACTACAGAGTGTGGAATTGCATGTAACTGTTGGGAGAATATTATAAAATATCGTGGTTTTCATTAAAAACTTTATGTAACATTCATTCTACTTCCTTATTCATTTACAGTTTTGTTTGATATGGTTGCTTCCTATTAACATACCTGGGAACTCTCCAGGCTGGACTTGGAGTCTCCTGAAGCAGCATTACTTCCCCGAGTCTCCAGGTCACGCTCCTCTTTCTCTGGGGTACCATGTCTAACCATGCCCACTCCCGCTCAATCCCTCCCCCCATGCCTAACCTATTTAATGCTATATTAGGCTATTTTAGTTTTCATTATTATTGAGGTTCTGTGCACTATTCTGTTTATGTCCCACCACGTCTCTCTAGAGGTTCTCAGAGTTCCACTCCTTCTATCTGACTCCCTACCTTTTAAAATCAGCACCCCCACTTCCACATATGATTTAAATACCTTTTATCTACTCATCTTTCCTATTTCGATTACCCTTTACCAGTTAAGGTCCTCACGAAACCAACACAATGCCTGGGGATGAGGGTATTGCTATAGATGCCTTCCAGGTGGTCCTGCTTTTTTAACACACATGGATTTGGGTGACGAGTGATGGGCTACAAATTATTTTTTTAATGCACTTTTGGGGGTTTATTGTACTTATTTGCAAATAATGGATACAATAGGTTAAGTGGGTTGAATTTATTGTACTTATGTCTGTTTTCAGCCTTACTACCCATGTAACTGTAACTTTATTATTGGAATTACTTAATGCCACAAATTATTTTGAATGGCCACTAGATTCTATATTTGATATTTAAAAATGGGACTTTTTAATTCATAAATATTCAGCAAAATAATATTTACAGCATTATTTTGCTAAATATTTATGAATTAAAAATTATTTTTTGTGTGGATTCATTGAATTATGGTATGAATAGTACAGCTTTGGTTTATTGAGACCTTGTAAAGCAAAGTTATGTACTTCACGTTGGAAAATGTATTGCCATTGCTAGGAAAAGTAAAGGGAATATAAAAATAACGGCAAATAATTACATTGATCGTAGATACAGTTCAGTGAGCAGATTAAAGAATAGTGACATAAGGAGAAATTGGACGAATAAAAGAAAGCAATTAAGTGTACGTTGAGCGTCAACAAATATAAATAAAAATAGAATTACAGGAAAAAAAAAAACATGTAGGTCATATATCTGATGGAGTAAAAATCCTAGCATAGAATTCTAATTCTGGAGAAACACGGTCGTTCTAATATGAGGACCATTTGTAATTGTGTACATCGGGATGAGTGAGAATGAAGTGCTACATGGTTTTCGTTTTTCTTTAATTAGATATGCTAAAGTTTAAAGATAGTCTTGGCTTCTCTGAAAGAAGACAAATGTATTTCCCATGTTCGCTGTGGAATTTTTAGAAAATAGGTATAACCATACCCGGTGACCCCGAGTGAAGAGCCGCTTCTCTGGGTCTCTTGGTCACCGCCTGGATGCGTATCGATGGTTAGAAATGCTGCATTACAGAACCACATAGATAGTTTGCTATTTTTCTATTCTAATTATATATAGAACAAATATTTCTACAAAATGTGTTCACATTTTTGAGAATTTTTATGTAGGTCTAAAACCAAATTTTGCATTGCAAATGTGTTTGGCATGGGCTAAAAAAATCCAGATCTATTTTGTCTTTGTAAATGGAAGATGACTTGGTAGGTGACCTATTTGATGGCTACATGATTTCATAATTTAGTAGGAATCATAGGTACATTCAGAAAAAAACTAATAATTTCAGAAATGATCTGATTTAGCAGGGCTGATCCCAACTAGGTTCTCCCGTGAGAAATGTTGAGATGTTCCAACATAAAAAAGACTTTCCTAATGTTGTACGTTGAAATCATGGAACAACACACTTAAACACGCCGTTGTAACATATAATCATATAAATGACAGTTTTATTTATTCTGGTGTCTGCATAATATTCATTTAGGTCAAAGTCTTGAGATGTCTCCATATTTCCCACTGAATCAATGAACTTAATCTCCAAATCAGCACATTTTAATACTAAAGCTTTATAATTAAAATATGTGCTTCCATGTTGTCTACGTTGCCTCCAAAAAAATATATATTTATGTCAAAAAAAATCTGTATTTGGTGGGTGGTAAATTGCAGAACCGAATCATTAATGACCATTTCAGCCTAAAAATTCTCATATTAATTCCCAGTTATTGTGGGCGGCTGAAAACATTTAAGGGGCTTTAAAAACGTGATTAGAGAAAGTAGAAAAGCAGCATGGAGATTATTAATAAATCATCTGGACTTAACAGAGCTGCCATGGAAAAACTCTTACCTGAATAGAAATATGATAAATGCCAGGTTTAACTATTTCTTTAATCTAGCACTTTCTTTTTTTAATTGAATACCAGTGAGAATTACTAATAATATTCCCTAATACTATATGTTTTTGTGATACACAGATTCCGGTCATTTTTCCCTTGCAGTAAGAACTGGAGGTGGTTGTTGCAAGAATCTGATATTAACAATCAGAAATGTTTAGTAGGAGATTCAAGAGAACCTGTTTTTGTTTTTTTTCTAAGGTCCCATTGATCTAAAGCGATGTGTGGCTTTTCTCAAATGCCATGTTTTACAGCTCAATTAACTAAATATTGCTAAGTATTATTAAAATAATAAATATCGATATAAACCACGCGGAAATGTATCTTTTCTCAGGATCTGCATGGCCAACCCTTGCCCTCGGCCTGCTTTTCCCTCCTAGCGTCCGCTGATTGTTTGTGATTGGCTCAGACATCCTTTGTAATGGAGTGAGGAGAAGTTCAGATCAGGAAGTCGATCAGATGATTCTGGTCTTGCCACAGGCTGCTTCTGATCTCAGGTGAAATTTTTAACTTTTCTTTAGGACTCCAAGAGATCTTTCTGCTTAGGGCCCCAAAACCTGGGGAATCCATCGCTGGAGCTGGGTGCTATGTGTGAAATAATTCAGTTCCATCTCCATCTATAATCTCTATTTATTAAATTACTTACAGAAAGTAATACTAAAGTTGAATATCACACAACAGTATTTTGTAGTTCATTAATTTCATGTTTACTGTTAATCAGAAAGGCCCCCAGAGCATTTCAAATACCCCATTTACCCTTGGCATCTTAATGGACCATTTTACTCAATACAGAGAAATTCGTAGTTAACAGAGTAACGTTACAAATTAATCTGTAGAACAGTTAACAAGGTGTAGCATAGCTTTCCACTTCAACGTTCCTTTAATACAATAGATTAAATGACAGTTATCTCATTATGAGGAATATGTTTTTAATGCAGGATCTCTCATTTGAATATAGTGCGATTTTTAATTATTGTGAAATAATTCACGAATCTGGTATTGAAGTGGTATTTTAGTTCAAAAATGAATATTTGTTAGCACGTCATGTAATGATTCATTTGGGTTATTATTTGGATTTATAAAAGCAGATTCTGGAAAATAAGTCTTATCATCATAGCAACCAATGGGATGAGCCCTCACACAATAAAACCATACTATGACTATGGGGGGGGCATATTGGGCACAATACATATAAAAATTAGTAAGAACTGCTTTGGAATGGATTGAGTGTGAAGACAAACAGGGATGTCATTGACTGATGTTGGAAGAGTAACCATTAAATTCTTCCCCTGATGTTCCCTTGCGCCCCCCCCCCAAAAAAAAAAATAAGTAGGCTTTGCCTGCTTTATGAATTAGTCCCGGGCACTGTTCCAGTATGACCAGAGTTACCATATATTCTTGTATTTTACCTCGAAAGCCATTTTTTCTCTCTAAAACGGAGCTTTGGCAGTTTTAATACAGCGTTCTGATACAGCTTTGTCAAAAACAGTAGCACGGTCATACTTAAAGGCTTTTGAATTTCTGTTATTCCGTATCTGTCAGAAAGCAGTACACCGAGCCGCGGCAATGAACAGGAAAGAACAGTTTCGTACTGAATTTACATTATGTCACAACCACATAAATAACAAAAATCATCCTCCAGCTCACTGTGCCTCCTTTCATGGTGTTTTTGGGATACAAGACTCATCTGCCGCGTCCTTTCCAGGTACAACTAGGGCTGAGCCATGATGATATTCCATTTTGGGTAAATGTGAGGATTATTTAGTCCTCCCCAGTGGGGAGAATATTTTAGTTATACCATCAAGCTATTGAACTCCTTACTCTTTTTTAATTCCACCCTACCTAATAAAAGCATATTCCCCTGAAAGTGTTTGATTGAATACTTAGTTCCAGAGCTTTCACAAATCCTTAAATATTTGCTCTAAAAACCAGTGTCTTGGCTCAACGGAGAAGGAGAGGCTGGAATATAAACGTACTGATTGTTATTTGAGGAGGATGGGCTGAAACACATTACGTTTTTGCCCCTGGCAAAGAACAAGTAGCTAGTTTAGAGGTGTTTGGAAAAGTCAAAGCATGTAGCCCCCAGAAGACGTTAACCAGTATATTATTTTATAAGAAATCCAGGAAAGGTTGTGTATATATTACATTGTTTACTGTTTTAGGGTAAAAAAAAAAAAAAGTTATATTTCTTAGAATGTCGAAGTTTATAGCGTATATAGCCTCCTGGTTTGAAAACACCCAACAATAAAAGTTTTGTGTGTAATAAGTATTGGCAATTAGATACTATGTCACATTTTATTAAGCAACTGGAACATAGACGATAAGGATACTTTACTAAGAATGGATTCCATTTCTGAAGACATACCTCCAAAGCAGGGACAGGCTGGTGATAACGAGGTGGCACTTTAAGGCCAGCAGCCACCTGATGACGTGAGTGCGGCCAATGGCTGGGCGTTTTTTTTATGCTTTGGTAGCGTGCCGCCATCAATCTCCAGCCGCTGGACACACGCTGCAGCACCTGATCTACAGATCACGTGAGTGTGTGACGCTATCGGCCACCAGGCCACCAGCCCACCAGGCATTTGGCCAGTTTGGACCTTCTTCCGACATTCCGATTAGCCAAAGAAGCTCACTTTGATGGTTTATTCACTAAAGGAGAGTTGACAGAAGAGTTTGCAGAAGAGTTTGACTTTCCCTGTATAATGTCTAGTTAACTTAGCAAGAATTTGTTTCTCCTTACACAGTAAATGATGTATTCTACAGCTTATCCCTTCTTCCTGGAACAACTTGACAGTCTTAATCCTTCATAATGAATAATGAAAGAGTTAAAACCTAAACTATCCTGAAAACTCACCTTTTGGACAATAAACCCCATTTGTGTGGTTAGGGGCACCACTAGAGTTCAGAGCCTTACCAAAATTTTTGATTTTGTAAACTCTTCATGGTATTAAGAAGCCAAATAGTGACTTTTATTCACACAACATCATTTCTACACACTTTGTGTTTATATACACATTCTGTTGACTTTGATGGTGGCGGAACGCTGTGATGAGAATCATACCTATGAAACATTCTGAGCTAGTTTTTGGGGCATAGGAGGTGGGTTATAACAAACACATTAGTTTTTTTTTACTCATTTTTACTGCACTATTATTTTTTTTTGCACATATTAGACGAGGATGTTGCGTGTCGATGTTCTGACACAAGACAAATTATTGTTATATTTTTGATAAATATGACGTATATCCTACAGGCGCCGATAAGGTCAGCTTTATGTGGTTTAAGGCAATGTAAGTATATTAATTTGTGTATATATATCTAGCATGCTGTTCTAGGTGTACATTGGCGGAGATTGCTGTTGGGTTGATGATTACGCCACATGTTCGGAATGTACAGGGACATTATCTTGTTTATTTTACATCTTGCCTCCAGTTCAGATAGCCTCTGTGTTATAACGGTTCGCAGATGCTGTGCGAGGGAATTGTACTCCGAGTTAAGTGTAAAATGTTCTGTCGGCCATATAATGAGAAAAAAACTTCATACTAAAGCAAGTTTATTTCAGTATGTTTTTTACGTATTGCTTCACTTATAATTATAGCTGTATTATTTTGATGGATGTTATTTGCTGGCTAATGTAGGCACATTCTGTACTGAAGTACGACACAAAAAAGTCAATCCTTTACAATAGGATAACAGCACTTGATGTTTGATTCTGTAAATTACATTCCGGCCATCATATGCACATTAATGCATATAATAGCTGACAGATCTCTCTACATTTTCATGTAAAGAATCCCTCATATGCCCTTTCCCCAGTTGGTTGTCGTGCAGGAGAATGCATTTGGCCAAACAACATCTTCTGACATGCGATATACTTACCCCCTGCACTGACTTATTGCATATGCTGGAGGGGTCTAACCATGTCCTAGTATTTTCCAACCAATGGTGGACACGTCTCATCTTACCCAAGCCATCTGGTGGTGCTCAGCTACAGAGCATGGCAAGCAAGGTTGGCACCAATATTGGCCATGGTGGACATTAACTGGGGTCTTTGGACAGTGTAATGATGTTAGATGGCTCTTCACAAACCTTGGACAATGGTGTCCTTGTACGGACAGTTTGCCTATCTCTGGTGGCAAGGTGGTCACGTTGGAGGATCTCCCCAACAGGCTCATCATCCCCACCGTAGGCAACAGGGAGACCGTAGGGCAGCTACCAGGAGGAGTGCCACAAAATAAGAACTGTCTTGCGAAAACTAGGTCTGTTGGGAGGTGTAGTAACGTAGACCTGTCCCTAGAGTTAGAAAAGTAATTAATGCATTTTGTAGGTTATACTCTAAAAATATTATTTTATATATATGTATGTATGTATATATATATATATATATATATATATATATATATATATATATAAACTGTATATATGCATTTTATGCTTAATAAAATATTTTTTAAGAATACTTGACGTTTTTTGCTAGGATTTGTAAAAAGCACTCTGCTTAAAACAGTCAATGGTGAGGAACGAAAAGCACATATAAGTATTAATTTGTATAATTTGAATTAGCCTTAGAAACTGCAGGAAAAAAAGCCTAGTTTTAGCCTATTTGCATGTTAGCATTTTCTCCTTGATGAATAGCTTGCATATAATTTATTTCAACTCTGAAATCTCTGCAGAGCACTGGACATTTTTAGACAAATAATAAAGATGTAAATTAATTGAATGCTTACAGACTTAATGGGATAGCGACCTCAGAAAAAAAAAAATCTTTTTTGAAAAGTAATTATAGTTGGATTCTGTAGCTATTTTTTTCGTCATTCTTTTAACGGTCCCATTGACTCAAGAAGTAAATCCACATTTGTAGCTTTGTGCGAAACGAAATGGCAAAAAGTATCAAACTTAGCAAAAATATGGCAAGGCTGACTACGTGTTGAATCCCATTTGTCAACACCTTCATAGGCTGGAAATTAGAACTGTCAGCAGAATTCCGACATGTATTAATATTCTTCACTGGAGATGTTCTGGGAGCCAACAGGCTCTGATTCAAATCTGAACTAGAAACACATCCTGGATCTCGATTTCTTGAGTTAAATTTGCGCTTTAGTGCTGATTAAGTGTAACGTACAGCTAATAATCACATAGAATGAGAATGTTAATAAAACCCCCAAATTGTGTGCTGTTCTTTTAACTACTTGTGTTGAAACGTTATATCAGTTAGTGGTTTTGGTCACCTATGTGGCAAACGTATGGGGTGAAGATTGCCTTAAAATATAGGCAATAGAAGGAGAAACACTTTGTACTTGGACTAACTTTAAGATTCCAATGCAATTTTTGCATAGTGGCCATGGGAAATAACAGGAAATTTGCATTTCTTAACTCTCTTTTTCAGTGACATATTCTGGTCCAGGCTTAAACCTAGGGTGGCAGGTCTCGTAGACCAGCAGTCAGCCTAAAGCCAACATAGGGGAAGGGGACGGGGAAGGAGAAGGAGAAGGGGAAGGGGAAGAAGCAGGGGAAGGGGAAGAAGCAGGGGAAGGGAGAGGGGAAGGAGAAGGGGAAGGGAAAGGAGCAGGGGAAGATCACAATCAGGCTTCCAACAATCATCCTTTCCACTGTACAACGGGACAATTTCAACAGGCCCATTTACATTTTGGAGAGCCCTGCTGAGCTGGAGCAGTCTCTGTGATATGCTTTCCAAGACCCTGTGCGTCTTTAAGGCACAGCGTGCCAGGATATGAAGTTACAAAATACAAAAAGGTTAGCAAGTGGCAGGGTAAGCAATGTATAGCCATATAGAATGACTGAATCGCTAATGTTTATTCCTAAGAATAATATAATTTATATGATTTGCAGTATGTATCTCCTGGTGGCGCCCTGATTCTTTGCTTTTGCTATGGATCTATCTGTCTGCTTACGTTTATCTGTCTATAATCATTGGCCGTGTTCCAAGGGAATAGGCAAAACCGCATTAGAGTGTTATTTATGCCATACTAAGGGAACCGAGAACAGGTGAACAAACTCCTTGGAAGTTCATCAAGATGCCAGGAAAGATATCTCCCAGGGAAATTAAGTGCGTCTCGGAAGATTGCGAAGCTGAGAACGAAGCCATATGTTTGGAATGACATACTGGGCTCATGCTTCTTCTTTTGCTAAATCCGTGAACACTTATGAAATTTTCTGAAGTGGCTTTTAATGTTTTCTCCGTAAAACCGCGCTTGTAAGAGATAATCTACAAAGACATGTTAAACCTACGGCTCTCCATAGCATCCCTTAGCATGATGTCGGATAGTAATTCAGATTGTCGGGGGGGGGGGCTATCCTGATTTGATATTTTGGCGCAAATTTTCTATTTTTAAGTGTCAGCAGAGGTGGGCCAAAATGTGTATGATTTTAAGTGAATATATGAGGATATATTTTCTAGCAATAATTTAAAAGACCATGGATTATGCTGCCAATCCCATGGATATCTATAGTTAATTGATCCATATTTACATAAAAGCGACCCTATGACAATGCAATGGAGGAGAAACGTGAGAAAAAGGGGTCATAATCTAAAACTAGAAGGTCACAGCCTTAGTGAGAGAGTGATAAATGCATGGAACAGCCTCCCAGCAGAAGTGGTAGAGGTGCATACAATAAAGGAATTTGAGCACATATGGGTTAGCCACATGGCTGCTAATAATCTAGCCTCCGTAGTGCGTTGTTCCCGGGTGCCGCGGATCCCGGCACGGAGCGTTAAGGACAATGGACGCGGAGGGATGGCGTTCGGAGGCGCTGAACTAGAGCAACGCAGAAGAGTAACACCTTGCTGGCTATTTCACAAGCATTTGAAACGCAGTAAAGATTGTCAAAGCCATATTATGGCAGAGAACAAGTATCCAAGGAAACCAACCTATAGAAAAGTGGATCGAATATATTTATCCATTTGTATCGTACAATACTCTTGAAATGTTATTCATTGCTTGTGAAAAACAACATTTTTAGACAATACAAACGCACTCGCGGAGGTGATCCGGTACGGTGTGCTTGAATCATACAATTTAATTATATATTGAAAATAACATAATATATATAATCTCACCGCTTGATTTTTCGACAAAAAAAAAATGCTTAATAAAAGGCTCTCTGCAAATAAAAAACATTTTTCATTTGTTTTATAGTTTTACGGGAATAGACAGGTTTGCCGCTGTGCAGAATTTAAACGAAACTAATAAGTTTAGCACAGCAAAAAAAAACAAAAAAAAAAACAGAAAATTTGATATTGCTGTAATGAAATTGAGCGAGAAGCTAGTTAGATGTCATGTACGGTATTCCTCTCGTCTGAAGCCAAGTCTGCCCATAAAGCCGTTATCTACTAACACAAATTAGTTTAGAAGGTGGTTGCACTTTGTCTTAATACATCAGTATTCTAACAAGGGCTCTCCACGTACGGCGATGATCTTCATAACAGACTATAAATCATTATTAACTTCGAAGCACATCTTGCTTGCTTGATCTCCGGAGTCTCCGGCGCGCACCCATAACAGTTTTCATTATTTTGTTCCCACAATATAAATTATCTTGACCTTTACATTTCAAAAGGCTTTAGTTATGATGTTGCGCGGTTCAGGCAAACATTTTCCAGAATATTAGAATTTAAATGAATAAATAGATAAACATATTATTATCCTTCAATTGTCCAAAAACAATAAAACAATGGGAGTGAAACGGCATATTGAGAACTGGAGGCATTGTTGGTTGACATGAGCTGCGATGAAAGGTCGAAGAGGGGGACAACTTGAATATGTCGCTTGAGCTGGCCAAGACTTAGATTAAGCTGGTCCAGATATTGGCCAAGATCTTTGAGCTGAAGTACAAAGCTCTTTTGTGTTGTTCAAGAAGCTGAAAAGAGGCTAAGGGTCCCAGCCTTTCCATTTCAGGCTTGGTCCTCTCATTAAACCAAGTCTCTCGTTGAGCAAAGTCAAGGTTTGGATGGTCCACCATGTCCTCATACATAAATAAATATATTAAAAAATTGCAAAAAAAATAATACAGAAGATTAAAATACATATTTTTAACACAAAATTGGTTTACTATGTTGTGGAAGACATATTTGGAGACACAAACCCCTCAGGTTTAATTGCCCAATCATTGCCTTGTGTCTAGGTCTTTTGTACCTATAGTTTGTCGTCGTAATGAGCTCTTTTGTAATACTTTCAGGTGAACGCCATGCTTTTTTGTTTGACGTCAGCTCACATTCACATAATGTTTGACTACAGGGCCGAACTAGCCATCTGGAAAACTGGCATGGGTCACGGTTACTGCTGCGTCCGTGACGGATCAGGTCCTTAAACCTTTTAAGGTTGTGGCTCTGGTCTAGATAAACGTGGAGCTCAGCATGCAGGTGCCGATACCAACCTCAACCGCATGAACCTCACTTATTAACCACTGGATCTAAAGTGCCAGGGCTATCTTAACTAGATATATATTTTGTTGCCCCCTAATGCCAATCCTACACTGTAAAGTGGGATACATTCCATGACATTAAATGTGAACAATGCCCTGGACTCATCAGACATTTTTTTCAAGATACTTGTTTAAGACTTAAGGGTTAAATCCGTTTCCGGAAAAAGGTGAAAAAAATAAGCAAACGCTATCCAAATCTTAGACAGCTAAATTTTGTCAAAAAATCCCTACAGTTGCAGCCTTTATGCCTTTTAGCCTCCGTATCAACCGAGCCTCAAGATCTAACTTTACTTTTCTTCACCTCGTTAAAATATCCTGACATTGCAGGGATCTAGTTATGACTTTTAACCCATAGAAACCTAAGAAACGAAAACCAAAAACTTAAATCGATCCCTAGTGGGACGTCTTCTATTTCTTAATTTTTTTTTTTTTGTTTATATCTGGAATATTTTCTTCCTTAAAAAATAAAATATTTTTTATATTGTTTGCTATGGGATTTTATCTCCACATCCAAAACAAAACCCCGTACTTTATGTCTGTGCGTTTTTTCCAATCGATTTACTAAAACTTGAAATTGTAACTTTTGCCGTCAAACATTTTTTGAGCGCTTAGCTAATTTAATGATGCGGGTTATTTAGAAAACACAAGAATTTGGTTAGACAGTTTTGAAGGTCACCTTTCTCATGGGACAGCCATAATCTGGCCCCCGGTTACACTTCAAATCTTGAACGTATAACACAGAATGAGTGCAGAATGCGAAGGGATGATATGAGAAGAATGTTAACTAATTAGCAAACTCAAAGGATTAATGGTGGGAGTATCGAGATATAAAGTGAGATGGGGGGTAATTAAGCAATTTATATGTGAGAATGAATATTTCACATTCATTCGGAGTAGAGAGGAAAGTCGGTAAAGGCATTTTCACAGCAGCGACAGATGATTTATGATTAGTTGTTCAGTCGTATCATGTATGGGCTTGGAATGAGGGCAAAGCAGTTAGCGAGATGCCAATTAGCAAAAGGTTACAATATATAATGGGATTAGAATATTATGGGAAATAAACGATCTGTGGTGTCATTGGTTGTAAGAAAATATATGTGTAGGAAACAGAACACTGAAATACCATTAGGAATCAGAGCGAGCCATCGATTAGAGTGAACCTGGCATAGCAATAGGATTAAGATGCCATAGGCAGTGTCAATTCTATCAGGAAAGTGTAGATGTAAAAGGATAATCAAATCACTTTAGAAATGTTACATTTATGTCATGTTAATATTAACACACTGGCGTTTTAAGACCATCATCCACTAAATGATGCATGTGTGGCCATTTTGATGTCCGGCCAGCCAGCGACTGCCCATTGCCGGACTCAATCTGCCACTGGGAGGGGGAGGCAGTACTTGCAGCAAGGGTAGGTATGGGGCACTATCACCAGGTATTTGCCTTTGTGTGCCAGATGGCCAGTCCAGGCTTGGTCTTGTAGGACAAAAAGTCAAAGGACATCAATGACTTTACTTGGAACCCAGATACAGATGTGCTCCTCAGAATGCATCAGACATTAATACAAATATGACAACAGAAACCAAGTGCGGGACCTAGGTCTAAAAAACGCTGAATGGATATTCCAGATTGGGTAACCTAGAACCTTTTAGAAAATGATGCCCGAGTGTAGAGATATCCGGGGTGAAAACAATAAGGTGTCCTCTATAAAGTTAAAAGACAAACATTAAGAATGCATATTCATTTATATATATAAGGGAAATAGATTAAATTGCCAAACAGCCAGAACGCAAAGGAAGAGAACAGCTGCTAAATGTTATCAATCCCATTTATAATTTATTATGTAGAGAACTAAATATTGTCAGACAGGCCGACAGCACCCAGCACTCCACCCAAATTTTTAAGTGATAAATATAATTATCTTAATCTTCTTGATAAGGAACATACACAGTTACAATTTTAAAATACAAAAACCTAACAAAAATTTTAAATTTTTTAATGACTTATAAAGTTAAAGGTATTCGTAAAAATATCCTTTTCCAGCTCTTACTCTTTCCCACAGTATCTATAAATGTATCAATTTATAAGTATCACTTATCAGTTTCTATAATAAGATTGATGGCTAACAAGTTCCAAAGCCATAGCTGCTGATAGATACGATTTGAAGCTACATTAAGATTTAAGGAAGATTCCGATTGACCTGAATTCCATTATATTTTTGGAGGTAAAAATGTGTTCAAGGTAGACTGTGCTAATAAATTCTCGGCGCATCATTCCTCTTTTGCTAACACCTAATGTAATAGTCCAAATTCCTGTTTACGGTTATAAATGAAGCTCCGCTCTTGTAGAATTGGCATCTCTTGAGTAAAGACAAAGAACCATTTTGCAATTTATAATGTCTTCATAATAACAAAGGTGTATTGTGAGGTTGAAAGGATTCATCCATCAAATTCCAGCGCTACGAACCTGGCATTCTTAAGTACCTGCATTTTATTATTGGCTGTCAAAACCTCCTCCATTAATTTACAGTATTCTTGTTCAGGAGATAAAACGAAAGAACAAGTCTTTGACCTATCTCTTAGGTTAATCATACAGAAATAACTCCCTTTTTTTCTTTGTGCTTAAATTAGACTGCGTATATTTGGTCTTGTGATACTTTAAATCGGAAGTAAACAACAAATATATATATGCAAATAAAGCTAATACTAAATGAACATAGAGAGAGAGAGCGAGAGAATGAGAGAGAGAGAATAAGAGTGAGAATGAATACATTTTTCTTAATAAACAGCTGGTTTCTTTTGTAATGTTATAACGTGGATCAGAAAAGCAAGTCTATGAAGCCTGGGGTCATATTTAAAATATAACTCATTAGTGTTAATTCCTAGTCTTTCAATGTAAGATACCCATTTATAACTAATATTACATAACAAATTGTAAGTCTGTGTTGGGGAATTATTAAGGAATGCGCAATAATTTCCAGGTAAACTGCCAAAAAATATTCAAGGACCATAAGTTTCCCATCCCTTTCATCCCTGTGTCATTTGGCTTCCTTGACTTTTCCACTTCCCCGGCAAACTCTTTGCCAAGGTACATTATGAAATCAAAGTTTAGTTTTAACCACATAGGAAAAAAAAAAGTACCGCTGACCTCTAAGACCCTTTGAAGCGAAATCAAATGTGGCAGTACAGAGTGGGTTGAGAACCTTGTGTTTACTTAGGCGCTCGCTTTCAAACCACTTCCCTCGTTCTTTACATTTTACGTCGATGGAATTCTTGAAAAGATTAATTTTAGAGTTCTGTGTACCGTTTCCAAAGAACATCCTCAGTCTGGGTATGTATGTGCTGAACAGGCACTCGTAGCGTTTAAACTTTCAATGTTCCTACAAGCTGGGAATCTGCGATGTATTTTCTTTGCCTGAATTGACATGTGTTCTTTGATTCTTTGAGTCCTTACAGTAGGTTAAATTGACGACAGAATACATCTTGTTACAAGTCAGGATGCCTCAGACATCAAATGCTAATGGTTATGTTGGTCCTGCGCATCTCCGTATTTCACAAAATCCCGACTGGCCATGAACTAAATCTCTGATACTCCTCAGGTTGACTCGTTTAGTCTTCTGTATGTTCGCACTCAACTGTTTTAGAGCTCGTATCTTATTACTTTATTTATAATATAAAAAAAACAGTTGTGCATGTCCAAGACAAACAAAAATTCTGCGAAACAGTGACATTTGGGCTTTAATGGTAATTTTTGTTAATTTTTTGAAAAAAAAAATAAATTTCTGAGATTATTTTTAAATAAAGTCACAAAATCTGATTTAATATCAAACTTGCTTTGTATAAAAACCGCTATTAATCTTGTAGAAACATGATTTATAAATAATGCAAGTCATTTTAATTCGATGAATTTTGTTTTTTTGTTTAAAAGATGCTTTTTTTAAAAAAAAAAAAAAATGGTGGTGCCGTTTCCATTATAAATAATATATATTTGCATCGTAAATATTACTAGATCAGGCTAGAAATAAAATAACATTTTAAGGCGTTCGAATACAAGAACGTCTGGCACTTTAGAGTTTAATGTCGGCAAAAACACAAGTTAGATTATTGCAATTAGTTCTGCGTGATCGTAGACTGTGTTCTTGGAAACATTCACCTTTGAAGATACAGTCTTTTAAAGCAGAAAATTACCCAATTAAATGTTCCTTTTTTAATAAGTGCTGCTCTGTGTTGGATTGTAGTCAAGCGCTATGTGAAAAACTGAAAAAACTTCATTGAAACTTGGATAAAAAACATCAAAATGTTAGTTAGAAAATATTGTGATTAAGCAAAATGTTCTTGGATGAAGATGCATTGAGCTTTCATGGAATCA
This sequence comes from Spea bombifrons, assembly GCF_027358695.1. Lineage (NCBI taxonomy): Eukaryota > Metazoa > Chordata > Amphibia > Anura > Pelobatidae > Spea > Spea bombifrons. The sequence goes on along the minus strand of NC_071093.1, from coordinate 5,263,763 downwards.
TGATTTCATGAAGCTTCAGAAAATCCTTTATGCGTTTATGAACAAACAGAAAATTAAAATAACGTCATTTGTGCTACCGTGAAATCCAATATGGCAGTACAAAGTGGGTTGGGAATAAAGATATTTCAGTATTTAATAAACAAAGTAAAATATAATAAATTCCAACCCCCTATGAAGATCGGAGTATCTAAAATCATACCTTATTCTCATTTATATAAAAGAGGTAGCGAAGAAGAGATATAGGAGATAAAGGGGAGGGAATAGACTGGGAGAGGTGTTGCTGTGGGGCGGGGCTGTGTGCATGGAAGGGTATTATTCATGCATGGAGGTGGAGCTTATAACACTTGGGGAGGGGCTAGCCAGGTATGCTGACACTGCTTCACTGCCTAGAGGAAGGGGAAAGTGACCCGGAGACCCAGGGAAGCAATGCTTTACCCAGAGACTCCGGGTCAGCCAAAAATTCCCATTAATTAATATTATTATGTATTGTTTTATATAGCGCCATCAAATTCTGTAGCGCTGTACAATGGGTAGACAGGACATAACAAGTAGTATATAATATAACAGTTTGACTTACAGAAACAACAGATGAGAAGGGCCCTGCTTGGCCCTGCTTGGCGACTAACACTCAGCTACAGTGTTCTTAAAAGTAATTTGAACAATTGTTCGGTGATATTATAATTATTAATCTGTGTGTGTATGTGTATATATATAAACAAAAAAAACTATGGGAAAATGTATGACATAAGCATAATGTATGACATAAGCATAAAAATATTTTGAGAAATAAGCAAAACACATAAATGAAAATGTGCATTATATACAAAAGCACATAAAGGAAGAAAGTATTGTGTTTATGGAACATGAAATGGTCTAAAATATTGGGTAACATTAAAAAAATATAATTACACATGGATAGCTGGCAAAAAGTCACCATTCATTAACTTCAACATTCACCAGAATTATGTGCTTTTTGCCCCAAAAAATAAAATACTTTGGCTATAGTTGTATTTAGGTTGGAAGATACTTTTCGCTTGATACACTTTTGTATGTTGCTTGTAGATGGCTGTCGTTGCTTTTTCTCGTAATTAAATCCACTTTCCAGCTGCCCTTGTTGTAAAGAACTGTTTTCATTTCGCTCAAGGTGAAACCTTGTTCCCTCTAATGTATAAATTGTCCTCGCTTACAGTGCATGGGTTAAAATGATCAACTGTAAGAACCTCGCCATGACCGTGAATCGTGAATACATTAGGCTGTATTCCCATTTAACCCGAAGAGAGCTCCGCTTCTGTTGTATATTTCCCCCGTGCAGTTGGTAAAAGCAGTGTAAAATCATTTAAAAATACAGTATATATATATACTGTATTTATTTATTGTTTTATTTGGCGCCTTCATATTCCGCAGAGCTGTACAATATGATTTTTTTGAAAAAAACTTGAATTTGTAGCATTAAAAATATATATTTTTAAAAGAAAAACAATTGCATATAGGAATTGACAACAAACAGCATTTTAGCCTGAAAGTTAAAAAAAAAAAAAAACAAACTAAAATTGTCCTTCCTTTCTTGGTGACTAGACTAATCACTATTTTTTCCCATCATGTTAAATATAACAACCCCCTTTCTTAAATTAAAAACTAAAACTGCATGTTTTATTTCCGCAATATAGACTGCTTGCGTGATGAACGGTTTGTTGCTTGCATTTTTTATTAGGAGAAAACATATAATCAGACCCATATTTAGGTCTTATCTCTTTAAATGTTGTAAGTATCTATAATCCTAGACTATACAAGGTCTCGGCCTTTGGCAGGGTACTGTTGCCTCTCTAAATTAAAGGGGCCGTTCCATTCATATAATAGCAGAGAGGTCCCGTTATTTCCATTTGACTCCTACTGTAAATCCATGGGATGATTCTGTAGAATCCCTCCATATCCATTTGCCTCGTTCCTCACCCTCCCAGCTATTTACAGTGCGGGAGATCTCCTGCTACTTGATATACTACTTACCGCCAGTCAGCTCCAGTGATGGATCAGCCAGTATTACGTCGAGGGCCTAACCTTCCGAGGCACACGCACAGAGAGGGTCCCTGCCTCTTTTAATGGGGGCGCTTCCCTACCCCTAATTAGCTGCTTCAAGCTGTCAATAAGTAAAGGGATTGGCCCATGGAGGAGGTGTAACGCTGCAGCTCTGGAGCTGCAGCTTCTCTATAAGGTAGGTGCTTTTACACTAATTTATGTAGTATGCAGTTTCCTCTGATGAATCTGTATGGGACATTAAAGTGTCCCTTTAAGAAAAAATTGCTACACGCCGGATATTTTTCTCTTGTCAAAGAATCCTTGCACATTTAAGGGCACGTTAGACTCTTTTTATATAAATATATAATGAATAGTTTTATAATAAGGACATCTTTTGTCGTGCATCTACTGGCAAATGCAAGGTCTGACATCATTTTTTTATGCTCGGTGCACTTGACTTTTTTGGAAAAAAAATCACTCACCTCCGATTGAGGTTACCATGACTGCGGTCATTTCAACTTTCCTTTATCTTTCACAAGTCAGAAACACGATAGAAATTCATCGCCTTGGAGATGAAAACTAACAGCAGCTGACCCGATATGTAATCGTAAACAGCGTAGGGGTCACTCTATTTTGTGCTTTCCCTTTATAAGACAATCTTGAGACTTTTTTTTCGGAAAGAAATATGTTTTGTATGGTATATTAGCTTTTTTTATGATATTTTCCAAGACTGAATGAAATGTGAAATTGTTTTGCAGGTTTAAATATTACTTTATTTTGTTATTGGCAGTTGTTAAAATAGGCAAATAACTCCATATTTGAGTTTGGATATTATTTTTTTTTTATATGCAACAATGTATTTTCAGTCAGTGTAATTTTTTTGTTGTTATTGTTTTTAATGGAATTAAAGGTGAATCTCATTAAATATATTTAATGCCTAAGGAGGCTTCTGGACTATGGTGTATGGACTATGGGACTATGATGGTGTATTTTAACATTTTAAAAACTGTGAGACCCCCCCCCCCCTAAAGATATGAGTTAGATATAGAACATAAAAAAAAAAACCAAAGATTAGATACTATATAAGCTACCCATAGCGTTTCTATAAAATGAGATGGTAAAAGGAAAAACACATCTAAAAATACAAGAACAAAACAGGTAAAAATATAAACAAGGATTAAATTTAGAAAGTATCAAATTACCGGTGTTTCTAATTGCAGTTGGTACAGTGTAATTTATGTGCACAAGCTGTTTTCCTGTATTTGCGAATTGATTTATTTTTTTGCCATAAAATAATATTCATTATTTTCCTCTACGACCAGGCTTTTCCCTCTGATTTTTTTTCCTGGAATTTTCTTTTTTTATGCTAGTTTATCTTTACTGTTTATTGAGCCTCCACGGAAAAGTGAAGTCTTTTTTCCCCCCTTTCTATGTAGCCTGTTTAATGAGATAAACTTATAAATAATAAGTTGCCCAATTTGTTGTGAAGATGGTTTTTTGGTTCCTAGTTGCACGGAAAAACTATTCTTAATCTCCTCTAGCTGCTATTCTTGTGGGTCTGATAATGATATTTCATGTAGGCACCAGTGTGCTTTATTTAGCAGCACAGTAGCTGGAAGAAAGTACAAATATTTAAAATATATCCTTTATTATTTATTATATGTTCTATAGTTTCATAGTTCACAAAGAACCATATCTTGACTATGTTGTAGCAACACCTACTGGTTGACGACTTCTTGGATGATGAGTAACAGGTTAGGATACATCACTGATTGCATCATTTTTTTTGGAACTATAAACCCATTTTAGCAAAGAGCTGACACTTACTTGCCCTATTTTTGCATTATATTTGATTTGTATATATTGTCTCAGACAGGTGATTTAATTCCTTAATAAAACGTTATTATATGTCAATCATTTTTTTTTCTTGGAAAATAATCAAGAACCAAAGTTGGGATGAAAAACATTTATACCATTTGTGAATTTGTAGTTTAATTCTATCAATCAAAATATCCTTTAATGTCAATGAACTGAACCAGAAAAAGGTTGTGAATGACATTAAAATGATATGGAAAATCCTGCAGCACAATCTGTGGGCATGGAAAGAAGACAGATCGAGATGATGTTCTAATCATGATAAATTAAGTATTAAGAATTTATATTTTCTGAATAAAATTTTCAAACAAGGTGTTGGTACCAAACAATCATATCTGTAACAGAGTCTGGAGTGTATATACTTTGGACCATTAATGGCCTTTTGAAAACGTTTTTTCTTCCATTGGAAGGACACGATATGATATTTGTATATAACCAAAGGCGCAACGGTAAGGAAGACATAATTACTTCTAGTCGCTTGGATCCATTTGGCAGTTATAATTGCTTTCCCTTAGAAGTCAGAGATGGCTACGCAGCTGGTGTGTATAATTTATCTGCCGTTTGCCAGAAATCAGGTGTTTGCTGCATACCTTACTTGAGAAAATAGTTTTAAATCAGTTGAAATTACCTTAAGGGAAAATGTACAGATTGAGAAAAATAATAAAGCAAGTTAAGCTGTGTTATATAATATCAGCTAACCAAATAATGAAATGGCCAGGTATCTATCTATCTATCTATCTAATCATACATCACATCTGAAACTAGAAATGACCAGGTTGACGGAGGCAAAGGACAAGGAAGTAAGAGACATGGAAGGTTGAAATCTATTTATCGTCTTATAACATTGGAAGAAGGAAGAAGTAGGGTGTTAGTATAAAGCACAGTAGGGACATGGACATTGCCTCCATGAGTAATCCTCTTCCTTGGGTTCTTATCTGTGGTGGAGCATTACTGGATTCATAAGATTATTAGAAACAAAAACACTGAGTCTGTAACATTGCGATAACAGTTGGCTTGACAGCATCACCCACTTCGGCATACATGCAGCGTTCCTTGCTGTTTTTCAATCAATGTAAGCTTGTGAGTAGGTTATAGGATCCCTGGGGGGAAACCATTAACAAAGTAGCAAAGTCTAGATAGGTGTAGCAAATGAGTTCTTTATTCTCACAAATAAATCATATAATAAAGCAAGCGGACAGATAAAGAGAAACAAAATAACAAGCCTTATTGTTACTATGACACTTATGGCATTTAATCAGTCATGATGTCATTTATGTCACTTTTTGATGTAGAGTCAAGGAAGACAGAAACTATAATGGTGGATAAATAGTTAATATTAAATTGGGCCAGTGCATGTTTTTCATGGGGACTGCCTTTTGCAAATCAGATAGATTATTAGGCTTAAACTGCCACCTTCCTTCTACAAAGGTAAATATTACAGAAATAAAATGGGGGTCCAAATGTTTAAACAGCAGTCAAAAAGGGACATAAATCAAGATAAACTTTCATTTTTTCCTAACACCTGTTGTCTGTTTCCTAGAGTAACATGAGATTAGATCAGTTGATACAGTTTAACCGATATAGAATCTTCTATCCCCTGGAAGTAAAGAAATGGGGGAAAAAAAAGTACAAAAGACCTATATCTATCTAGAATTCATTTCACCTTAAAATGCTCTTGAAGATGGCCATGGAAATACCAGTTATGACTTAATTTTTATGCAAAAGAATCCTATATCTGTTCTCAAGTAAGATGTTTAAAAACCTACTAACTGTTAACTAATAGCTGCTAGAGTTGCAATAGGGTCATCATATCATCATCTGCATTTATAAAAATAAAAAAACACCAGACGTATCTATTCTCTAAAACAATCATTGTAAGGATCTGAAATGCGCTTTCGTGCTACAAATGTTACAATAGCACGAACCAGTAGCGGCTTTCTTTTGTAGCTTATGTTTTCAAAGGATTCTTTGACTGTAATGCCTTCCTGAATATCAATGCCTCTCATCATTGTTCCTCCTTTGGTATGTATGTTATTTTGAAATAGAGAAATCTGTCTTGGAAATGATTTTATTTCTGTGGAAGCTGAAACGACTCTACTGCAATAAATTGTGAGTCATGGAGCATATTTAATATGAAATGAGCAAATTTTGAATTCACTGCTAAGCATACAGTGACACACGGTTCATAAAGCGAATATATAGTCTTATAAAGGAAGAATAAATATTGTTGATTTACTGGTGTAAAAGTGGAGTACATTTCTTGTGCATGAGATGTACTCTTGTTCTTTGTCTCAAAAGAATATGATGTGACCATGGCCGGACTGATGATGATGAGGCTGCCCTGGCGCTTTACGGCCTAGCGGCCCCCTGATGACGTACGCATGGAAATGCTCGGCCACGCACTACATGTTTATGTCCGTCTCCGGGTCACGATGGGGAAACCCCAGCGTTGTGGCATGCCTCACCCCCCCTCCACTTTCCCTCCAACAATGGTGTGTGTCCCGTTAGCGGGACCACCTACTGTCATTAGTGGGACCACCCACAACCTCAGAGGACCACCCACTTATGCCTGCTATTTAGTGGATTTATTTATATTGGTATATCTTATCTTAAATTTAAATATCTTATCTTAAACTGTGGGCTTTTTTATATTTTTTATAGTTATTTATCATAATGCATTCCTGGTCACTCCATTAACAAATAATAAAGTATCGGTTTTTGAAAGCGTAAATAAATCAGGGAAAGTTAAATTGTTCCCGTAGGACGTAATAAATGACTTTAACCCACCCCCCCAAATAAATATTTATTTTCTCACTCGCTATTTTCCAGTCCACCTGCCGCTGTTAGATTGTTAGACTGAATCACCAAAAATTATAAACGGATTATTAAGGGAGGAAACCGTACAACTTGATATCTTCCAATTCATTTCTGTGATTCCACTGGGGGGGGGGTGTCAAAAGTAATTAAAACTGTCTTTGTTTTAGAGCCAAATAATTCAAACACTTTCCATTTTTTGTTTGTAATTTATTTCAAAGTAATTATTTTTACCGCAAATATATTTGTTCTCGTTTTTACACGTAGCCACTAAGTCCCATCACTCGTTCCCCGTGTCTCGTCTACAAAAGCTAAAAAATATGAAAGTGGATATTTAATTCCCACCGGTGATTATTTATTAAAACACCTTTTTTTCTATTTGTATTGATTTTTTTCGGTTGTTTTGGGTTATTTATCTCCATTTAATCTAGAGAATTCTTTACGAATGAAGAGCAGACAATTGATTTAGCAGATATGGAGGTAATGGATCAGATCTTCTACAAATGACCTTATGTTTTTTAATGCAATTTCATTTCAATAGAGTTTAATGCTATACTTTTATCGTGAACAAATTTGAAAAAAGATACTAAACAAAGAAAAAATGTATGTTGAATAATAATGTGAAAAAAATGATAAAAAAACACTAGAGGAATCTAATTCATAACTGTTACAATCCACATTAATGTTTACCGCTGTTGTGAAATTGCTATAATGAAAATTTAATAGGATTATATTGCTACGAATTCAAATGTCCCAAAGTGATTTCAGAATATAAAGTTGGGAAAAAAGTTTATATTTGAGCAAAACTTTTATGCGCTTGACAGTCTTATAAAAAAATATTAGCAACGATCAAAGTGAAGGTTCGTTTTTTTTTGTTTTTTTTTTATCGCTTTGAAATGAGAAACAATTTTTTTATTATCTACAAATGTAAATGTAACAAAGATTTTTGTAAAGGAGCTTCGAACAGCAATGCAATTGAAACGGAGATAAGACCTCACCATGATTTACATGAGGTCACTTTTGTCTGGGTGACATATAATCAATATAGAAAACTCATCAATTATGGGTGATTGAGAAAGAAACACAACTGGCGTGTACAGGTTTTTCAAAAAGAATATTTGAAGTCTCCCCAAAAATGCTGCCGAACCCTCAAAAGTGAACATGCCGAAGGTCTATATAATGAACACTGAAATAGTAATGCTAATTAAGTCTATATTACTATGACCCCCGATGTCAATACCATTGTATAACCTGAACATTGTGTTAAAAATGTTAAATATTGTTCTATTTAATGTTGTCTATTTATTTTGTAAATATAGAATTTCCTTGATTTCTTGTATCTTTTTAATTCTATTATTTTTTTTTATTGTAAACCTTAATGGTTTCCACTTGCAATCTAATTTTAACCAAACGTGCTGATTGAGTATCAAGTGTGTGTGTGTGTGTGTGTATGTATGTATATGTATATATATATATATATATATATATATATATATATATATATATATATATATATATATTTATATATATTATTATTATTATTTTTTTTTTAAAAGCTACATCATTGTTACATTCTTCTTTTTTTTTTTTTTTTTTTTCAGAATTATTACCCTCGTGTCAAAAAAAGAACTGCGAATATAAATGCGGTATCACGAGAAATGGCACGGAATGTTATTGCCAAGATGGCTACCATGTAGGATCAGACGGCAAAAGCTGCGTAGGTAAGATTCTGCTCGTGCAAGAGTTTTCAATTACATTTTCTTTTTTCTATTTCAAAAATGTGCTTAAAATATTGGGGGATTTTTTTTTTGCGGGGGAGGGGAGGTTTTGTTGGCTTTATGTTCCATCGCAAAATTGAGAAATTGGAATGGTATTACTATGGATTACCTTGACATCACCTCTGCAAATTTTAGAGAAAATTGAGCATGGTAATTTCCATAGCTTTGATGTGCCTCTGACTATTTATGATAACTGCAATAGTTATCCAGAAATGAAAAATACACTGCAGTCCGCTCTTGAAATCCAGCACCTATGCATCGGCGCCCATAAAAATGCCTCCATTGATTTTACTGTTTTTATAAATAGCTGCATAACAGGCACATAGTACCCAGCAGAGAAATCTGCAAGGGAAAAACTAATGATCCCGTTCACCACATTAGTTTATCGCCTATCGGAACATTTTAAAGCTCACGTACAACCAATTTTAAGTGTAACTCTTGTTTTTCGACAAATCAAGGGTATTTTAATCCTAAACCTACAACACTAACGCAAATGTATATTTTGTAAATGTATTATTACACTCAAAGGGGAGTTAATACATTTTTTTCCCAGTATCTGTAGCCAACAGCAGCAAGGATATTGAAAGAAAAACACAATCATCTGAAAAGGACATTGGATGTATTTTGTAGACTTTTTGTATGTTTTAGACTCTTATTGACTAAAAAAAAAAGACAAAAGTATTTTTCAGACTTTTCAGAACGCTTTCTTTTGGTGCTCATTTTTAGAGATTGGCAAAAAATCCCCCCCCCAACTCTAAAAATGGAGACTTTTCATACCGTGGAAAATCTGGTGGAAGAAATTCCTGCTGTTGAGCTTCTGCAATCTTTGGGTTGTCTATTTTGACATCTACACCACATGATGTGAGGGCAAATCACATGTTTTCAATAGAAACGTATGACCTAAGTGAAAACTGGGTATTAGTGAATAAGTCTCAAATAGGTGAGAGGTGTCACAGTAAAGCCTGGATACTATTCGGTACCAGATCAGCAGATGTAGAGTAACATGGGAGGTTTCCTCTTTCAACAAACATTTTTGTAGAGCATTGGGACGTGTAATACAGAAGGTAGTAAAACTATACCCTTTCAACTACTAGAGAGCCAAGGTGGTTGGAGACCCGGTGCATGAATGTTTTTGGAACCCCACCACTAGGTCCTTATCTACAAAGCTCGGAGGAATATGCCAAAGTGAGAGAGCCAGGGGATATGGTGCTTCTTACTCGGATGCCTTGTTGGAGGAAAAGAAGACAAATGTCACCAATGTGGACAAGTTTACCCCTTACCTCATAAGTTGCTAGATGCATGGGGTATATCAGATACTAATGATTAGCCTAGTTATTGAATCAACTCCATGAAGTTACAGATCTCACGCTCATCTTGCTAGGCACCAACAGTATATCTTACTTGCAGCCTAAGTAACTGGGTAAAACCTAATGTAATTCCATTGTGTTTTTAATCTTTATTTTATGTTCTAAATCACTAATTTCCCTTTATTATATTTTCTAAAGACACGGATGAATGTTCAGAGTATGGCTCCTGCAGTCAGACATGTAGAAACACTCCTGGTTCTTACACATGCAGCTGTATAGAGGGATATTTAATACAGTCAGACAATAAGTCGTGCAAGGCGAAAAATGGTAAGTTTCCTCGATTTTAAAAATCTTTTTATTTTTTCTAAACTTTTTCTTTTTTTTTTTTTTTTTTTTTTAAAGAGGAATACAAATGAAAAATAGTCTCTTCCTTTAGGATAAACTAAGTAACTTTAGTTTGTTCTTTTGTTTGATATTCAGATACATTAATAGCCACCAAACATTGATTTTGATTGACACATGTTCTTGCATGGAAATCTCTGAGCCATTATTACAAGTGTTTCGCATATGAAATTAAGGGATGGAAAAATGGTTTTATTTTGATTTTTAGACATAAGTGACGGAGCTGCATTTGATAAGAATGTGTTTCTCAAATCCTTTAATATAGAGTTGTAAATGACTTTGGAGAAATACCTTAAAATTATAATATAGTGAAATAACAGATTAGCTATAACTGAAAATGATATACATTATGGTTCAATTAAAATATGCTTTCTATGGCTTTATTTAATTGAAAGCTTTGTGGTATAGACAGTTTGGTGCGATAAATGATCTTGACCTCTTTTCCTTGACATTTTATTTCCCACGTGCACATTTTAACTGAAATCTTTATATTATGAGTTTTCGATATGTGAAATCTGTGATGTGTTCCTTCAAAGTTCTATGTTTATTAAAGCTCTATCGAGACACTGTCACTGTAAAGACATGTTCTACCTACAATGGAACTTTCATTGTGGTCTTTATATTACATCATGGTGTCTACAATGTGTAGCAATCCACATGTTCGATATGTTTTAATTAAAAAGATGGCGTACAAATCTAAAGAGGCAATGGTAAATAAATGGAACAGCATCCCTTCATAAGTGGTAGAGGCTAATACAGTGAGGGGATTAAACATGCATGGGATAGACATATGGCTCCTGAGTCTAAGACGAGACCAACGGCTGATTGAGGCTTGAGTCTTTATAGCAGGAGAAACGGGCATTTGGCCCAAAATGGGGCAGATTTCATGCTCTCTCTGTAACGCAGAATAAGAGGTAAGTTAACTAAGACTACTCATCTTACTCGTCGCACTCGTAGATGAACTTTGACTCTGTTACTCTATCATAAATTCATTTTCAGTTATGGACATCTTAGAGATTTCACATAAAAGGCTTTGCTACAATTGTTGCAGACTAAGGTAAAGCCGACTACAGCTCCACCTAGATCTTTAAGCCTCATCGGTTTTTTTTCTGTTTCAGAAGTTGTAATATCTGGGAAAGAGTCCAAAATGATATTTTAAGGATGCTGGGAAGTAAAGATTCTTGGCACTAATCAAACTCCACATTCTGTCTCTGTCAGTAGCAAAATGTTTTCTTGCCACATGCTGAAGAATGTATACATCCGAATGATAGCATACATTGTTTCTTAGCAATATCCGCAGGGTACTTTCTTGCTTTTTTAGTATATTTGTGTTTCTTCTTGAAATCTTTTTACAATATTTTGATTTCATCTCATTTTATAAAATCACTTTTTTTATTGGTTTCAGAGGCAGGTTCATATTTTCTTACACTACCATCTTTACATATAGGATTATTGTAAAGTGCTATATAACTAACAACTATTACTATATAAATAAAAACAATAATAAGTGTTGTTGTTGTTATTATTATTATTATTATTATTCTCTAAAATCTAGGGACTATATATATATATCACTTTATTCAGCAATCATGCTGTTTTACCTTGGGGTAAAAACATTGAGTGAATTATATAAGCCAAAGAGTCAAATAACTCAATAAGTGTCTTGGGGCACCGCATGTCCTTGAATAAATACAATTAGCATCATGTATACTGTATATTCTAGGATAACGGACCCAACTGAAACTATGCTTGGTTAATTTGTTGAATAATATGTATTTAATTTAATTTTATTTCAGATTTTCCAACTCTATTTTAAATCCAAGCTATATCAAAATACATATCTGAAGTTTATTAGTATTTTTTGCCGATTGGATTAGGAATAATATATGTAATACTAGTTCTCTACTAGCTGCTTAAATAATTGTATTCCCTGTTATGTTAAGCATATAAAACAAAGCTTTTCCAGTTTCCATGGAAACAACCTATCAGTTTCCACTTTTGTGTGACAAGATTATTATGTGTTCCTCGCTAAAAATATGAATGACACAAAATCTTACAGGATTTTTTTGTGAGAAGGGTTTGAACATTCACTAGTACTAGGAATCAGGGTTCAAATTCTGCATTTAGGTTTAAAAGTTCTACGTCGAGTACATCGGGTAGAGTAGGTGGAGCGGCCCAGATGACTGGAGAACAAGAGCAAGATAGGCAGCTGCCCATAGAAAATGTCCAATGGGCCCCCTCAACACAGGCCCAATATAAAATGATTCACTATGACCAGGGGTCATCACAGCTGGTTACCGGCAGCAGATATGACTGGGCATTGAGGGCCGGCTACGCGAAACTTGCCTGGGGCCCACATTGCCATTAAAGAGAGTGCTATCATGGCAGTGCACCATGCGATCCTTAGCACTCAGGTTGTTTATGCCAAAAAGCTGAAGGTGACATAGAAAACAATACTATGAGGCTGTTCCACCTATCTATCATTTTTACAGTACCCTAAGTAATTAGCCTGTGACTCTCCATATCTTTTTTCCATCCCAGCTATAGTCCTTCTGCATTTGCTAGAGACAGATGGGTTAAATCACAAAACCACAAGATAGGAATAGATAAGCCTGTGGCCCTATCAGACCGTCCCTATGCGGCCAGACACAACTATGTATTGTAAGTTGATCTCCTCAATCTCTAGAGACGTTGGCCAGCATTGGCCAACACGATGAATTTTTTTCTCATCGCACGTTTAGTTACTTATTGAGTTTAATAAAAAAATCCAAGTAATTGTTACACTTTTGGTGCTAAAACACTTGTAAGCTCAAGATGTCGGAAAGCATTAGTTGGATTCCAAACAAGATTAATGATATGTATCACTCATTTTTTATTTTCGTAAAGATTCCTCCGTAGAGCAGTCATAAAATATAAATAACGGATATCACATTTAAAGTTAATTATTTGCAATCTTGGCACTTCAACACAATCTATAATGGCCAGCTGAAAAATAATTTATTGGTAGAACTATTTAATCAGTATCATATTGTTGGCTTGCTTTTAAGCAATTTTACTGAAATGTGTGCAATTTCTGTTATATAAGAAGTATTGTGACCATTAAAAAGATGGAAAAGAATGCAATTAATTAAGGCCTAGTTTGTAGAACTTTGCTTATCACAATCTCCTTACAAAGATATATATCTACATTAGTTAAAAGCAGAGATTGTATTCTGTCCTTGAAACGCTGATCAGACAATGTTGCCAGCACCAATTTTTCATTTTCAAATAATAAATTGATTCAGGAGATTGAAGAGAAAACTAGAATTGTGCTTTCTTATTCGTACCAATTTTAATTGTAAAACAATTTTCCAATGTTTATTCATACGAATGTCCAAAAATGATGAGGAATCTCCAAATGAAATAAGCATAGAGTACCGAATTTGGAGTGTCTACCCCTCTTCTACCTGCGTTATTCCGGCTTCTTGGAGTACTTCTACAAAAGGGCAAAATGCCAAAAACGTGCTACATGGGGACAGACTTCCTCCCTTTCCTCCAATTAGGGAGAGCGTGTACACTGAGGCTCTGCCCTTTTGCAGTAGCGCTTCGGATGCCTGTTTAATGGAACTGATACTGAGGAGAAGTGGACGATAAAAGAAGACAGAAGAACGAAGACAGGAGAACAGGACAAAGCAAGAGAAGAATTGTGGGAAAGAAGGCATGGACACAGAAGTGGTCAGTGGAGAAGAGAGGGACACATTGAGAAAGTGAAAGAGAGAGTGTGAATGAGAGTATGAGAGAGGATGAATGAGATTGTGAGAGAGTGAGAATGTGTGAGTAAAGGTGAGTAAAAACAAATTTAGTTACTGATACAATTTGAGAAAAGTAGGATCCACAAAGTCTTCCTGTTTGTCTCCTCTCCAGAAAGGGTTAACAAACCAGAAAATTTAAATCCTCTTTTGTTGTTTCTTATCTTTTTCATATTTCAACTATTCTTAATTTTTAAACCTGATACATATTAATGACCATACTCACAAACTTTTTTTCTAAACCAACTTTTAGCATTCTACTCGAGTTCTCCTTTTTTAGTTACTTGCTAAGAAAAAATCCCCTTTAATTCCCAAACACTATCTCTTAAATGAAAAATGAGTGAAAAATTGAAAGTTTAGAACACCTCGTGAATAGAATATTTTAATAATTCCCGGTCTTGCTGTGTATACCTGATAGAAATTCCAAATGCTTTTAGATATGGTAAAAGGCAATTATAAATCGCTTAGTTTTAATGAACTGTTTTTACATACAATATAATTTTATGAATATATTATCCACCAGAACAAACATTTTTGAAAAGAAATTAGTCTGACAATATAATATATCATCAGACTTAATAGGAAAAAGAATTCCATCTTTTACATTTTATAGCGTTAATGGGATGTTTAATGCATTACCAAAAAGTGTTGTGGATCTATTTGGAAGTCAAATGATTGCTATCCTATTTAATAAAAAGTCGAATGAAATAATATAATTCTTTAAAGGGTAGTCTCATCACTTTTTTATTACCAGTATCAGATGAAAATATGTTTTCAAAAGTATTCTGCTATTTTTTTTAACTTTTATAGTTTTTGCATAATATTTTTTGAGGCAGCTGCGAAATTAGCCGTTTGTTTGAGTTCTCGCTCTATTATCTCAGCCCAATGTACAAGACAAACACCCTGGCTCCTTACCATAGTGACTGCAGGAAATTATAGAATGACTCAGTCTTTATCACCCAAATGGACACTATGACGAATGAAAGTCTATGGAGGAACGGGCTTCATTACCATTGCCATAAAGCACAAGCCCAGTGTGGTGTTTGACCAGGGAAAGTCACCCAAAATATCCCATGGCTGACAACAAGGGCCACCTCCAGATCTGTGGGTAAAAGAAGTTTATTGGAACAAGATGAAATAAGTTCAAGTTTTTGACAATTACGACCTACATTATTGTATACAGTTCTAAACAATATGTGATCCATGGGACCCTTGTGTTAAATTTTTAATTAGGTACCATAAGGTAGGAAGAAAACAGGTCACATTTCAATAAACGTTTGTCTCTTAGTTCCGAAGGGGTGCTGTCAGTAGCGTACCTGGCGGGGGGGGCGGTCCGCACCGGGTGCCGCTCATCAGGGGGGTGCCAACTTGCCGGCACCCGGCACCCCTCCAGAGACGGACAGTAATGTCCGCCGCTGGAGGAGCAGGCTAGCAAGAGAGCGGTATCGGAGGTCTTTAACAGACCTCCGGCTCCCTTGAGTGATTTTAAGCCGGTTCCCCTGAACCGGCTTAAAATCACTCAAGGGAGCCGGAGGTCTGTTAAAGACCTCCGATACTGCTCCCTTGCGATCCGCACGGCAACTGCTGCTGTGCAGAGGGCACTGTGGGCGCGGCTTCAGTGCCGCCGGGATCTGACAACAAACCCCGGCGGCACTGAAGCCGCGCCCACAGTGCCCTCTGACCCGGAAGAAGACAGAAGAAGAGGAGCGAAGAGGAAGACTGCTGTAAGAAGAAAAGAGGTAGAAAAGAAGGTAGGAAATCATTCATTAAGACTGAGTGACAGTGAGAGTGGATTGGTATGTGTGGAATCTGTGGATTGATATGTGTGGATTGGTATATGTGGAATGTGTGGATTGGTATATGTGGATTGGTATGTGTGGAACCTGTGGATTGGTATGTGTGGATTGGTATGTGTGGAATCTGTGGATTGGTATGTGTGGATTGGTATGTGTGGAATCTGTGGATTGGTATATGTGTGGTATGTGTGGAATCTGTGGATTGGTATGTGTGGAATCTGTGGATTGGTAAGTGTTGATTGGTAAATGTGTGAGAGTGATGGGTGTTATGCTGTACCATTTCCAATGTCTTTTTCATTATAATTATGCTCTAAAGTACATCATAACTCCCATCACTCTATTCTGTTCCGTACAGTGGCAGAACTGGGAGACAGAGGCCTTGCACCCCCACCGCAGGGTGCTGGTCAGGTTCTATGTGGGCAATGTGGACGCTGGCTTTGGGGTGTGCAATCTGTGATCTATGCCTGTAATTTAGGGTGTTTTATCTATAACTTTAATGCTGAGTTTTTATGTGAATTCCAATTGATCAATACCTGCAAAGCTGGGTTTGTGTGTTAATGTGTTGGTCTGTATCTGCTATGCTATGTTTCTATACATTATTTATGTTTACCAGCAAATACAGGATTTGTATGTCTTATTCAGTTGATCAATACCTGGGGTGCTGTTTCCATGTGTTGTTTATTTGATCTATACCTTCAGTGCTGAGTGATTTCCAGTTGATCTATACCTGCAATGCTGGGTTTGTGTGTTCTGTTGATTTATACCTGCAATGCTGTTTCCATACATTATTTATGTATACCTGTAAATACAGGATATTTATGTCTTATTCAGTTACACGTGCTGTTTCCATGTGTTGTTTATTTGATCTACACCTGAACTACAGGGAGTAATTAAAAGAGAGTTGTGGTTTAGTGATGTAGGGGACAAATGGACTTTGGGGATGATTACGGGGAGAGGACCTCCCAATGTCACGGTGCAGTCAGAAGAAGGGAAGGCTGTACTGACTCTCACAGTCTTCCCCTGATCTGCAGTTGAGGGCAGTACAGCATAATCCCTATCACTATACATCGATCTAGACATTTACAATAATGCAGCATAACCCCTACCACTATATACTAAGCCAGACACTGAAGTGGTAGGCCTACACCACATCAATGGCTTTGTATATAGTGATATGGGTTATGCTGCATTATTGTTAATGTCAGGCTCAATGTATAGTGATATGGATTACGCTGCCCCACCGTCAATGTGTGCTCAGTATAAAGTGATAGGTGTTATCCTGTATCACCGGCATATGTGGGCCTCAGTATATAATAACAGTTATGTTGTACCACCGTCAGCGCGTGCCTCAGTATATAATGGAAACAGTTATGTTGTACTACTGTCAGCGCGTGTTTCAGTATATAATGATAGCAGTTGTGCTGCACAACTGTCAATGTCTGCCTCAGTGTATAATGATAGTTATGTTGTACTACTATAAGTGTCTAGCTCAGTATATAAAGATAGCGGTTATGCTGTACCACCATCAATATCTGGCTCAGTTATAGTGATAGGTGTTATGCTGTTCCACTGTAGTATCTGGCTCAGTGTATAGTGATAGGAGTTATGCTGTTTCACTGTAATGTTTGCCTCAATATATAATGAAATTACTTAAGCTGCACCACCGTCAATGTCTGTCTCAGTATAGAGTGATAGGCATTATGCTGTACCACCGTCACTGCCTGGCTCAGTATATAGTGATAGGTGTCATGCTATACCACAGTCAGTGTCTGGTTCATATGGTATATATAATCATGAGTCGACATGGCAACACCACTATATATGCAAATGCTTAAATGAAAAGAGAACAATGTTATGGTGACTCCTGATTATAATATCAGATTTTTTTTTAGTTTATAGTGTCTTTAGCTGCTTAGCCAGTACTTAATTTGTAATGTTTGTCACTCATTTGTTAGGTCTTCTTAGAAACTTGTTGTGTTTGTTGTTTTTTTGGGGGGGGGGGTTATTAAAGAAAGCACTATTATATGTTCAGTAAATGTTATTTAAACCTATTTATTTTACTTATAAGTTATTAATTTATTTTTTCAGATTTCTTGTTGTTTACAGTTGACATACAGTTTACAAATTGGTGCAATAAATATTCTTGCCAACATAATTTTGTAGATGTCTTTACATTTGGGGGGGGGGTGCCACTTACAGGATCCGCCCCGGGTGCCAAATACTCTAGGTACGCCCCTGGGTGCTGTCAAGCTGCTTCGTAAGGAAAAGTTGGGGTGCTTTCTTCGATTTTAATCAACACACACAAAAAAGTTAAATAATTGATACCTTTAAACATCATAAAGGATTAATTTTCTTGAAATTTACAGCTCCAAATGCTGCCTACTTATTAACATACTTTTTTCCGGTAATAAATTAAAAGAAAGGATAAAAGACAGCTGTGGGCTTTTTCTGCATCTTTCTTTGGTATCAATCAGATTTCCACAGAATGCATTTGACCCGGAAAGACTTGTTCCTTTTTTTCTGTCTTGTGTAGATTTTACTGTAACAAAGCTTTTATTCGATGTTCCAAATATACAGTTCTCCGTCTCAGAGACACAAATGAATTTATAAAGAGTTTAATTTCATTATTGTGGACTAGTAGCAGAATGTTTCCAGGCAGCACAATTTACCCTTTACGGATGATTTGTAATTTATTTTGTGATCTCGGAATGCTATTGACATGTATAAGATTACTATAGCCAAAATGGAAACCCTTTATTTTATTAAAGCTCAAATTGTTGAGCTTATTCATAATCTTTTCAGTCTTCTCCAAGTCCCCTTGCCTTTTTCACCATCCTTCCTATTCAGCCTCAAAAATAATTATCTTGTTACTGTATGTATCAGTTTCCTCTATTGCCTAAAATAACTACCCAAAAGTAGAAAATGGAAACTCTTAACATCCTTTACACTTATTTTATGTCATTTTTAGATATTATGGTACATGTTCTTCTCCATTATCTTGTAGTTTGTGGTCCATGCGGACACTTGCAGGGACTTCTGTAGAGTTCTGTAGACTTGTATAGAGATGTACATATAACGTATGTAGCTGGCTAAACCATTGCTAAACCCTAAGGTGTGTTCTAAGTACTTGTGTATGTTGGAGATAGGATAGCAGAAACTTATTTTTCTGTACACCAAATAGTTTCCTTTAATGTTGAAAATGTCCACAAACTGTTAGGAAATGAATGTTTCACCTATAGGAGGGTATACAGAAGTGCAAATTCACCGGAACCAACTCACACGAGCATTGACAGCTAACATACATTCAACTGCATTAGAGTCAAGCTGATGTGTGTTAAAAGAAGCAACCAACTCATAGATTCATTAACCTATAAATTGCTGGAAAGGATGGAGCATTAAAAATAAAAATAAAACCCTTGGTGGGGCATCTAAGTGCCCCTCACGCCCTCAGAAACAACTCACCTTTTAGTAAATACTTTTATCCTATGTTTTTGTTGACCAGCTGTGGATATGCTGTCGAGATGACGACCTTCAAGGAGATATTCCAAACTTCCTTGAAAGAGCCATGGATTCAAGACATTATTTATAGGAGTGGAATTTCCAGTATTAGCTTTGTTACTAACCATTGGGTACGATTCATCATTTAGTGATGGAAATTCGGAGGGATATCTCCAATAAAAAAAGAAGGAAATGACAAATTGCAAATTGCCTCAGAGAAAAAAATGATTTCCAGAAGGCTTTTAATTTTGAACATAATCTGACTGTGCTTAGTATACTCTTGATTTCCACCAGAAGAATAGTTCCAAAACTGATAATGCATACTAATCAATTATCAAAATTCTGATTTTGACCTTAACGTAGCCCCATAAACCATTATACGGTCTAGTAACATTTTCTCTTTATATGGTTGTATGCACATGTCCAATGGCCATGATATAAAGTCTAATTTTCAAGATGTTAAGCATGCGATATATAAATATATGTACATTGCCTTTAACCAAGCTCTTATGATCGTGTTCTATTTCATTCTAGAACCCGCTGACAGATCTCCAGTTCTTTTGATTGCAAACTCTGAAACAATTGAAGTGCTCGAAGTTAATGGAGAACCATCACCCACCAGGAGCTCTTTAAATGCAAATGGGATTTACACATTGGATTTTATTTATGAAGAAAATTCTGTCTGCTGGATTGAATCCAAAAAACCATCATTTCAGCTAAAATGTTCTAAAATAACAAAAACATGGACATTTACAGATGAAAGGATAATACATGTTTCTCAATACCTTCACAGTAAGTGCTCGGAAGTTTTTGATAAAATGGGAAATGTTTATTTTCAAAAAACCACATGAAATGTATAAACTAGAATCCAATTTTCAAAGCGGTCTTCTCATAATATTTACGTATTGGTTTGGCAATAATGCAAATAGAAAAAAAAACACATAAACCACAAAAACTAATGTGAGCTGAGGGCCTTTAGTCTAATAGACATATTTAATATAATACCAGTATATTCAGGTATACATTGTAATGGGACACTGTGGGATAAAGATATTAGGAGACCAAGTGGTTCTGGCACTTTAAGGCCGACAGTCGCCTAATGGCGTATGTGTGTCTGACGGTTGGATAGACACTGGTGGTAGATTGGGTAGATTTTAGATGGATACATACAGATAAAAGCATGCTCTAGATCTCTTTTTAAATCCCAAACTTCACTTCGGATAAAGCTAAATTGCTACATTGTGTCAATAGCTGAGAAGAGCTTGAGTAGCTTTGGATCAGATGTAATGTGAAGTTTCCTGGTCCCATAAACCTCTCACTCATTAAGACAGCAAATGTCAATGGGCTATGATAAATGGAGGCAAATAACGGCTGTTGGTCCACCTTTGACCGATGTTGCTTTAGAGACACAGATGTCAAAACCTCCGTGGAATTCATTGAACGTTCCAAGATACCTACAGGAATAGCGCCATGTCATTGCTTCGGGACTGTAGTATTGCACCTAGATAATTTGATTTCGCTGTACAATACTGTCCTGAAAATATGCTCCTACTAATTCAAAAGCGGTCCTGGAAACTTAATTAGCTAATGAATGCCTTTTGTAATAAACATAGTCGCTTGTAAACAAAATACAATGTCACATACTTAGAAAAAATGCAAGAAAGTCATGCTTGAAGAGAAGATCCATCTGTCATGATGTATAACCCGTGTGCTCCGTCTATATGCCACTAAACAGCTGCTTGATATCTTGGTCTATACATCTCATATGACAGTTCTTCAAGTGATGATAAGTTAGACTTGTGTTTTTCTGTGTAGTCGCCTTAAACCTTTTGTCAGTCCACATTACCCATAGCTGCTGTTGACTGAGCTCTAATTCGGTGTCTGTCAACATAGCTTCATTCAAATATTGAGTACTGTTTCTCAGATTACTTTGATTTATCGACCTTCCATAGTGTGTTCTTAAAACTTTATGCATTTTATTATCATCAAAGTGTAATTAAAACATATTCCTACAGAAACTGATACATTTAAGAATGACCATGTCCAAATGACGATAGACCAACCTATAAATACATAAAATAAGAAGCAACGTACAAGCTTTCAAATGTTGATATATTCCAAATGTTCACAATGAAATAATTACAATATAGACTCCTACAGACATTAGGATTGAAGGTCCCTTCTTTCAGAGCTGACCTTGAAGGTTCTTTAAGGAACTGATAGATAAAACAGACCTGTTTGCCTGCTTCAATGGTAATTCCTACAAAAACATTGTCTGAAAGTCTGAACCTCATATCTCCCACCCACTGACGTTACTAAAAGTTTTCTAAAGCGGCACATGCTTTGTCTCATCATGTAACAGGAACTCAGATGCAGAAACAAGGTTTTTTCTTGAAAAAGTTCAAAAATTACTATAGTGGAATACTTCGTAATATATATATATAATAATGATTTGTATCCGCATAAATAGGGCTGATTTTCTAAAACTAACAAATTTACAATGCCCATTGAGTAAAGTAATTGAGAATAATCACTGAAAAATCGAATCGACTGACCAATGTTAGGAGAATGAATGATGTACTTATTAAACTGCTGTTATATATATATTATGACATAATAAATTGACATGTATTATTAAACCATGGTAACAAAAAAAAATCACAGAGCTAAACGACAATCATTTGTCTTATCGGAACTTGCAAAGGCTTTTTGCTAAAGGAGGCAGCATTATGATAAAAGAAAGACAAAGTCTATATGGTTATTTCCCTAGAGAAGTGCAATTATAATCAACAAAGCATGTGAAGATTAAGTGGTCACATTGTATCATCCTCAACCACGTCTTTCATTTAACTCTCCCGCGCTTGATGCCTTTGTTAATAATGGCTTATTATGCTTCCTTCATTTAAGATCAACACTGGAAGACCTCTTTTCCTTCAAGAAGAAAAAAAAATGTTTTTGATTTATAATCGAGCAGATTTATGAGACATATTTAGAATATGCAGTTAAGAAAAGATTGTAATCACCGTAAACTGCTATAAATCTCCTTTTATTGTTTGGTTCAGATGGCAGGCTAGAGGGACGCTATTATAATTTTATAATCATTTGGCAACAAGCTACAAATTCACTTACATGGAAATTAGGGATGTAATGGCTCTCTTTGTTTGTGTTTGTATTTTTCATGTGTATTGGCAAGGCTAAAACAATTTACATGTGTAAAACGTTCCGAGAACAAACCGGAAATATGGCCAAATTATTTTGGAACCATATATAGACATTTTTGGAGGCCCGTTGGGTCATAAATTATTTTTTTTAACATTTACATTGGTGTAACACAATCAAAAGTTACAGTAAATTAAATTAGAGAGAGAGAGAGAAGGGGAGAGAAAGAGATAGATAGAGAGAGAGAGAGAGAGAGAGAGAGAGAGAGAGAGTACATTTTTAATAATACTTTAATATACTTTATTTTAGTACTTTCTGTACAATTTTGGTTACATTTTAGCAGGCATTTAAGTTAAACCTCAATTCAAATCAAGTAATAGCTCTAAAGATATTAAACTTCTCAGCGAAACATCAATTCAGACCAAATATAACACTTAGGTCACTAACTATTAACTAACCAAAGTTCTAAGGGTTGCTTGCTTGTAGGAATGTGACTTTGATGATGAACCTGAAAATAACTCAACACCTCTGAGATCATCTGAATTTTACTCAGTATGGCTCCCAATGAATTTACCAAGGAGACTGACATTTTATGGACAAGTTTCCAATTCAACTGCTGCTTGGAGTTGCTATACGAGCTATATGCTCACCAGTTTACCCTCAAGTTCATTGTTTCCATGTAGTTCCTTCTGGCCAAATTGAGTTCCATCCATTCAGCTTGCCAGTATCATCTAGATATCTATTGACTAAAGAGTGGACTTCATAACGAATGTATTTTGCTGTCTTCTCTTCAGCTTCCCTCGTTCCAAGCTGGAGAACACTGCTGAAAAACATGTAGCCAAATTTGAAGTCCATATTTGCTCTGAAATATATATTTTTCAGGATAAAAATAGAAACTAGGGGAGCGCACAGCCTAAAAAAAAACATAACCATTCAGATTCCGGGTTGCTGCTAGAATAATAATGACCAATAAGTATGCCAACCAAAGCAAGGTACTTTGAGGTGGTTGCGGGCGAAGAACTATATGACCATGGAAGTGACAGAATCCCCAGCTAGGTGTTTTTTGAATGGTATTTTCTGGGATTGCACTGAATGCTTGCTTTGTTTTTTTATGTTTTTCAGGCTTTTTTTTAACTTGTAGTTGTCTAAAACACTCAAGACGATATCATTATAAGATCCTTTTTAACCCCTTAAGGAGAATGGGCGGTCCCTAAACCCATTGAAAACAATGCATTTTGAGCCCGTACATGTACAGGCTTTGCCATTAAGGGGTTAAGAATGATGTAACCTTCATATAATATATTATTTGTTTTGCCAACTCTCAAATGAGATACAAAGAAGACATACTGACTGCCTGTTTTATATTTGTAACAAAAGTTTTGCAGAATATGTTTATTAATTTACCTTGCAATTTAATGAGCAATTTCAGAAGATCCTCAAATGGCCCCAAAACCCAGATGATCCTTATGTACATCGAAGAACACAAAACTTAAGTTGCATTTATGCCGTAGTTTCACAGTTTAATTTTAACCATAATATACTGTATATATTTCTTTTTCTTACTTCTTCATGCTGTGTAGGAAAGTGTGATTTAAACATCATGTACCTTTTTTTTGTGTTTTGCATCTTGGCAGATGTTCAGCAAATGGCAGTGGATTGGCTCACAGGAAATTTTTACTTTGTCGATCACGGCAGCGACAAAATATTTGTATGTAATAACAATGGAACGGTGTGTGTTACTTTGATAGATCTCGACCTTCATAATCCAAAGGCTATCGCAGTAGACTCCATCTCCGGGTAAGGTTTATTTAAACTACTATTTTAGTTTGTTAAAACTATCATTTATTTTACATTTTGCGTTATTTCTCTCGATTTGATATTTGTGCTGTATATGAATTTATGATAGATAGATAGATAGATAGATAGATAGATAGACAGATAGATAGTGAAATAACTTCTGTTGTGTTTTGTTTCTGAAAGTGTCATGTTAAAGAAAAGCTTGGTAACATCCGACTAATAAGTATATGGCTATATTTCATG
Source organism: Spea bombifrons (assembly GCF_027358695.1). Classification (NCBI taxonomy): domain Eukaryota; kingdom Metazoa; phylum Chordata; class Amphibia; order Anura; family Pelobatidae; genus Spea; species Spea bombifrons. The sequence continues at coordinate 5,239,293 of NC_071093.1, read as the reverse complement.
AATGTAAAAATATTTATGGATGAAACAGCTTGTCATCCATATGTGGCCCTTTGTCACTCTTTACTTAATCTGATAGATATTAAAATGCATCATTACAATGGGTTTATTGTTGACAAGAACAGCTTGGAAAAGCAACTTTGCTTGGGAAGCTGTATTCATAATGCTTGAATGAAGCCATATTGCCGTTTGTAACAGATGGTAAACTTGATTCGGTATGACTACAATAATTTTTCAAAACATACCAGTAAAGTGAATGCCTTTCACAAGATGAGTCTGAATTATCTGGTTATTATGAGAAGCGATATGCAAGAGATTCTCATTTAATCATTAACAGTATAATGGACCAGTTAAGCATCTAACCTGTTTCTTGCGATTTATATTATACTCACCATGAAGTTGGCTTCGGGGTCTAGGATAATACAACTCAAACATACTGTGTCCGCTGATAATACAAAGACTTGGCAGGGTAATGAAACAAAATATAGGCTCATAAATAACAATGTATTCGGCAGGATTCTAATACAAATATAACCAGGTTTACCTTCATGTCTTATCTGGATTTCTGAAATAATCTCAAATGCATACAAGACTGCGGAAGCTGCTTAACATATTGAAATCACATAGGTCTAGCTGTGTCTGAACTTCTTGTTGGCTTCAGGGTGGGAAATATATTTTAAAACTGTTTCCAATAATTCTAGTAATTAAAGAGACATTTCAGCCATCATATGCACTTTGAAGTAATAGATGAGAGGTCCTTTCAAATTTTCATGATGAAGGATTCGGCTCAATCCTCCTGTAAGTATTTGCCTTTTTGCCCAATCTCCAGTTATTCTTCATGCAGGAGATGTGTTTAGCCAAATGCATCTCCTGGCACGTAGTTTGCTTACCTAGAGTCCGCTCCACAGGGGGTCTTGTTAGACCCCCATGTACATATATGCCCCCCCCGCACACTTATTTCAATACAAGCCTTTTCCTGCCATTGAGTGGCTGCTTTAAGCAGCCAATCAGTGGAAAGAATGGCCAGACCATTGAGACTTTAACTTCCCCATACAGTAAGTGTTTCTTTTAACCTTTCCTGCCACTGATTGGCTGCTTCAAGCAGTCAATCAATGGAAAGAATTGCCAGATTATCTATGAGGCAGGGAGCTGCAGCTTCTCCATACAGTAAGTATATTTTTAACCTTTTAAAGAATGCAAGAGTTAGGAATTTTATTCTTTAAACAATAAAGATGTTTATTAAGGTTGGATGAAACATTTTATGGCTTTTGTCCAGAGATTCCAAGGTGGAAACCTCAGAGGCTTCCAAGATATATTCAACTCATCTTTAAATGAACAAACCACAACGAGTCATAAATAAAAATCCATTACACATACTACTCAACATGAAAGTACTTTCCCAAAAAAGTAAACTTTTGTGGTAAAAACATAATCCTCCATTTCCAGTAGAATAACTGGTTGGCCCAGTAGTTACTGGGGAACTATCTCTATTTTTACAGCTTTTAGCAGAAATCAATTAATTTATGGAAATCATCAGCAAATCTGATACAAGGCAAATCAATCAGTAAGTGCAAAGAACGTCTGTATATAAAATGTAATTGGAAAATATTCCAAATAAAATACTTACCTGGGAAAAAATGCTTTCAGTTAGTTTACTAAGTAAAAAGAGAACATAAATGATACGATTCAACCTACTGAATGATTTATGTTGTGGAGAAATATGTGGTTACATTTTTATTTCAAATGTGACAGCTATTGTGTTATAGCTTAAAAGCTATAACTGTCTGTCATTTAGAATAAAATGAATAATGAATATATTCATATTTGTTTTTTTTTTAGAATATCTGAATATTCTTAATAAAATAAATAAACATGGTGAATCATATTATTCCTAGTTACAAATGAACCTTCTATCTCATTATATTTCATATCATGTCTGTAAAATCTAACATAGAATACATTTCGGATGGACACATTGAAAATTATGTTCATGCTATTCTTAATATATGAAAACGGGTGGATGGGTCACGCCATGCTTTACCTTTGAATTTGTAATTGCATATTCTGCACAATTTATTTTAAAATATTTAGTTATTGTGGATTCGAGACCAACAGATTTGGTATTGAGTGTACAATATAAATAACATTCTATTAGGTCATTCACAATACATACTATATATACCTAATTGTTCATTAATAAGCATAAAAATATCATACTATGAGCAGATTAAATGGCACATAACTATGGAAAGCAGGCCCTAAGTTAAAAAAGGCTAAAATGTCAGACATAACTTAATAAAAAAAAAAAAAAAAAAATCCAAACCATAAAATCCCAAACTGATTAAATTTCCATGTCTATATCACAGAACAAAGCCAATTCTCAACCCAAAACTCCAATCCCTATGTGCAACTGCGTACGCCTGAAAGGCCCAAGAATCTACGCACGTCGCCAAGATATTGGTCCAGTATTTATATTGTAATTCATAGAAACTTTAATAGTAGAAAATTATTAGTTTTCCCATTAAGGGAGCCTGACTTAATGATGCTAAATGGATGACTTAATTTGTTGATTAGACTTAAATGAGAATTATCATATTTGGCTCATTCAGTCACAATATCCGACTTTAAACCCAACAAAAATGCAAAACACGCAGTTACCACCCCGTGACAGCACACAGCAGGCGATGTATATGTTGGCAGAAACTCACTTGTGGAAACAATGTTTTTCCTGTAAGAATTTCACAGGTGGAGTAAATGCTACTTTCCACCCGTTTTTAGAGATGGGTGAATATTTTGTCCGTCTCTTGAGTAACATTTGGTGCTGGGTTGCTATCAAGATATGTATATTTATATTTAAAATCAAAGTAATCAGATTTGTGTATTCCCATTGCTAAGAAGTAACACACAGGGCCCATGGACATGACTCACCCCTCTGGTACTTAAGAGGTTAAATATATATTTCCTATGCTAATTAGAGAACTAATAAAACCTTTAGCTTGAGTTTTATTTTCTCTCATTTTTTCAACCAAGGTTCTAAAAAGCACCCAAAACCTGAAATTTTAAAAAACCGCACAGGATCTCTGTATAAGCCAAACAATTTAAAAAGTAAAATATATCACGTTTTTGGTTTCAAAACATGAATTATGTGAACAGACTCTATCTCTATATATTTTTAACCAAGTGCCGAGCTGAAGGTTTGCTTAAGGAGAAGCGGAGGGAATGAAAACGAAAAGTATGAAAAAAGAAATGACAGCACAATGAGTAACGTCTATCTCAAAATAAAATATTTACGCACCAGGACATAATATATTTATAAAATAACGGAAGAACAGGATAAATATAACTATATAGTGCACATTGTTCATATACTTTTTAATATAAATGGTAATTATTATCTGCAAGTCAAACATATACAAACCCCATATAACATGTTAAAATCTTAGACTACTGAAGACTGAAGAATGTTGAGAAATATTGATTAAGAAAAGTTAACAATTTAATATATTACAAGATTAGAACTCGACTTTTATATTGGTATTGCTGAAAGTAAGACCTGTCCTGGATGAACACAAGATGTTATTAACTTTGTTATTAATTCCCAATAAAATTAGTTTTATAATGGGATATCCATTAAAATTTACTCCGGTGCAACTTGTAAGCTCGTTGAGCAGGGACCTCCCCACCTGTTGTCTTTGTAAGTCAATTTGTTATGTTACATACTACTTGTTGTGTTCTGTCCACCCATTGTACAGCGCTATATGAAACAATAAATATTAATAATACTAAAAGCACCCCCCAAAAGGCTCAAATTTATGTCTGGGGTTATTGCTTCCCTTGTGCAGGGGAAATTTGCATTCTGGTTCTGGACTGCTCTCAGGGCAGAATCAGATGTTCTCAACTACTTTTTTTTGGTACGTTAGGTCTGGACTTTGATTTACTTGGATTAAATTGGATTTGCCAAGAAGGACTCTCAAAAGTTGTAATCTCCTTAAAAGTCGATAAATCCACACAAATCTTACAACACATTCCTCTCAACATCTTAGCTACTAAATTCAAGAGCCAAAAGCATGCGTGGCCTCTTTAGATAGGTCAGCTCTTCTGATTAAAGAAATAATAATAATAATAAAACGTGGATGGTATTGCTTCAACTTCCTGACCCCACCTAACTCCATAACAACCAATACACTAGGAAGCGGATAAAGAACCAAGTGGCCCTTTGATTTTGCAGTTTTTAAGAACCAGCTAGATGCTCATGGATATAAAGTTATACAATGTCATACAATATGAACAATATTTCAAAAAATATGGAAATGACAATCATGAAATCCCGTGAGTAAAGACTAACCAAGATAAGGCATAAAAAAAAAAAGTATAAAAAAACTTCATAATATTTTGTGATAAAAATAGATACACAATCTCTCCTGCCTTAAAGGACTGATTCCTTCATTATACAAATGACAAAGAGACCATATGTTGAAGAATTCATGAGCTTCAGTCTGGGATATGTTTGCTCTCCCCGTGTCCAATTTAGTTACGTTAAAAATGATCTCTTATTACTTCTTAACCACCTCTTCCAACTCTCCTGATTACACGTAACACATTTCCATGTGTTATGATCTAACAGAGCTCACAAAAGCCCATCCTGTTGACTAAATGCGTCAGTAAATAATTTAATACAGACAGGAATAGCTTTTGTTCTTGTAGGAAATACTTTATGAATCCATTTATTCTTTAACACCAAGGAAACAATAAAGGGTAAAAAAAAAAAAAAGCACAAAATTAATTTAGGGAATCAAAATAAGAAAATATAATAATAATACCGAAAAATAAATGAAATAATAAAATAAATAAATTAATAATGTTGCAATCATAACATTTTTTATATTATTTGCTATAGATACAAACTCAGAGCCCATAAAACCCAACAAAAAACACTACAGTATTTTTATTACATTTTCTGAAAAAAAAATAACATTTGGCTAAATAATCGTATTATAATAATAAAAAAGTAAATATCTGTCTGTGGTTTTCCTCGAATATGTCATTGTTTTTTTTTTTGTTTTTTTTGTTTTTTTTTTGGTAAGTGAAACGATACCTGGTCGGACCATGTCAAAAGCCTCATTTATCATGTTTCTGGAAAAGAATTGGAAAAGCATGACAATGAAACAAACAGATTAACTTACCACATTAAATCAGCCCAGTGCTTTGGCTTTTAGTACACAAGTTTAATGTAATTAAGAACGCTAATAGGTAACATTGTTTACTTGATATTCCGTACATTAGCAAATTGTTCGGTTTTTCACTGCTCCGTTTAGTTAATGTGTCTTCTGCTACTGTCTCCAAAGCAACAAACTGAATTTACTATAATTTATCCAAAAACCACTATTCTGAGACCTGCAGAGGCGCAGCACTGTTTCTACAAATGGAAAGCCTTGAACTATGCTGTAGATCAGATAATGACGAAAAGCTGTTTGTAAGCAAACCATAAATTCTAAATATTTGGTTTATGATAAACACACAAAGACTATGAATTTAAATGGAAAATAAAATGTGTTTATTTTGTTTCAGTGAAACAAATTATGTTGTCATTCCTTTGTGTACTGCAAAAAAAAAAAAAGTTAATGAGACTTTAGCCCAGAGATATGTCGCTTTATGCTTTACTGGGAAAATGCAATGTTAGAAATATAGAAATATAGACTCTGACGACAGATCAGAACCATTCAGCCCCATCTAGTCTGCCTATTTCTCCTATAGGGACCTAGACCTTTAACGGTCGTTGGACTCGTCTTGGATTCAGGAGCCATACGCCTATCCCATGCATGGTTAAATTCCCTCACTGTATTAACCTCTACCACTTCTGCTGGGCGGCTGTGAAGTAGTTCCGGTCATTGAAAGTGCGACCATTGGCTGGATACCAGACGGGTTTGACTAGAAGCCGCACATCCCTCATTTGGCGCCTTATAATGCGAGCGCCGCTCTTCTCCCTATGGTCTGTTAAAAATGATAAAACAATATACAATAAATATAAAAAATGAATGCCATGTTAGGTTAATTTATTTTTCTATCTGTTTATATTATATTTTTATTTTATAATACTCAGTTTTCGGAAGTTTTAGCGAAAAAAAAGTTCAATTAAACTGCGGTTAGCTGCTGGAGAGCATCTGGTTTGTGAATCTTGTCCTGCACAATCATTATATTTCTGCTGTGAGAACGCAGTTAAACAGCAGTTCCGACTTCTTTTAAAAATACCCCATGCAGGTTCAAGCTGCGAACATGTGAATGGCTCATCTCTAGGCAAAAGGTATATTTTCTCATGCATGTAATTATGGTTTTATTCATCCCTTGAATTCATGGAATGCATAACGCGAAGGAAAGAGAGGACGCAGCGCATGAATGTCATTGTTTGTAAAAAAAAAAAAAAAAAATGAATTTACCATATTGAATTGTAAATTGATGTATTGGACCCAAAAAAAAGAAGATGAAACAGTCAAGAATAGAAAACCAAAAGTTTTACATGTAGATCCAACTACCAATAAAGTCCCCTAACTACTTCATCGACTGGTGCCAGATTTGGATTATAGTTTATATATTCCTTTTATTTTTTTTTATTAGCGCAGTCATCAACAGTAAATGAGTTGTAAAGTGTCAAAAGTGTTATGAAGCATTACTATAATCAATTAAACATAACACCTCTGCATATATCATGTCACATTCATTTGTAAATGATTTGCAATTTTTAAAGGATATTTTTTTTTTTTAACACCCATTGTCTCTAACGCCCGCAACATAATATTTCCTGGAATCGATTTGACCTTTTTTCCTGAAGTTGCATTTTGTTTTTGAGTGTTGCAGTATCAGGAGACGTTATGGACATTATATGTATTTCGTAAGATACCTTTTAGGATAGCAAATTAGGGAATTTTACTGAAATTCTGCTATAAATTAGTAAATGAAAACTGTATTTTGCATAATAGATCCAATATATGGATCAGATATGTGTGTGTGTGTGTGTCTGGACTTCTGGTACACCAAGCAAATGCCCAGTGAGCTGCTGGCCTACAGTACTCCATTTTCACCCGATGGGGTGCTACGGTGTACAGCTATTGGCTAGATATGCCCAGCCACTCATATCCAGCCTTTAGCCGCGCTTATGTCACCGGCCTTAAAGTGCCAGGACCGCCTTATCATCCCCAGTCCAGCCACGTGTAGCACATTTTCTTCAGCACCACTCCGGTTGGTCCTAGAAGATCCAGCCCTCGTTAGGCTTTGGCCAGAAAGGGGATAAAGTTGCTTCATCTCCCCATGTAGGAAGTGTAGCCCCAGAAAAGGAAGATTTGAGGATCTGGTCCCTAGGTCTTCTAAGAAAAATAAATTAAAACTTTTGAAGCCCAGCTGAACAGGCAGGCTATTTAGACGCCGTCTTGTCTTAGTTGAGCTTGTTTGAAAAGTGTTTGCATGAGTTTTGCTTGAAAGCCACTATTCTGAGTCTCTTTTAAGTGGAACTTGAAATTTGACAAGTATTTGTGAACGAGCAACGTTTAATGTTTAACAAACTTTGGTGAAGTCAAAATGAACTTTAAAAAAAAAAAAAAAACGAAAAGAAATAAAACCGTCTTAATGTGGTTCTTTACATATTTTACAGTACTTTGCTAAAAAAATCTGTTTTTACAAAGATTTGAGGCTCGCGAACATAGTTTTCACGTGGAACTTTTGATTTGTCTTATTCTTTCAGATCTTTGATATTCTTTACCCCATGCTGTGTGAAATCTTTAGCCTTCCTAGATGTTCAGAAGTCCAGCTGTGTGTTAATAATGGGTGCTCTACTTAAAGGCCTGTCATCATCCAGGCATCTAGAAAAAAAAAACATTCTTAATAAAATATAAAAAAAAAATTATTGAACGTAAGTGTCCCTTCTTGTCACGGTTAAATATATGTCATCATAGCTTACAACCTGCTGGGTCTCAGTCAGATTGAAACATCGGTTTCTGATGTACAATATTACCAAGATTTGGGCTTTTGCTTCGAGTTTTAAACTGGGATCTTGGAGAGTTGGCCTTATCTAGACACGGAATTCACTAACACAACCAATAAACTTTCAAATATATACGGAATATTCTAGAAGAAAATAACCCATAGCTCTTTTGGTTAATATCTCAAGATTGTAAGCTGTTGGCGCTATATAAATAAAAGATAATAATAATAATAAAAATGATAATAAATGTCGATCTGTTGTAATGGTGACCATGCTCAGAACCTTTAACGCTTTAAGTTGTAGTGTATTTTGTAAATTGTAGAAATTATTTTCAGTACAATCATATAATTCAAAATGTCTACTATTTAGAATCAAACAAAGGAATACATTTTATGGTGGGTTGTGTTTAGGTTGGTGTTCACTTCAATATCTTTCTCACCTGCTTACTCTTAGTTGTACTTCTTTGGTATGGATTTTAGTAATTATTCTTACCATAGCCAAAAATACCCATGACTCTGGGCAAAATCTTACATGAATAAGCAATCGCTGCTTTGATATTCAAAAAAAAATCCCTTTAAAATATTCCAGAACATTTTGAATTTTGCTTTTGCCATTTTATCATTCATTTTTTTCCTCCCCATTTGAAATGAAATGATGTTCAATTAATATAATCCTACAGCTTGCCATGCCAAAAAGCCAATAAATACTGAGCTTTCGAATGGCCATGTGTTCTACTTTTATATCTCGTAAGGCATTATCTTTCCAGCTTTTAACATTAGGACCGTTTACAAATACTTCACCCAAATGCTGAAATAAATAATTGAGTGAATTTCTGCTTTTTTTTCATAACGGTCTGAAAGCTTATGGCAGTCATGCAATTGTGTTTCTTTATTGTATACTTTCTCTCTGCTCTCAGGCATCAAAGACGCAGCTAAAACGTATCCCTCAAGCTAAAGTTGTTTGTTCAGCTCAAAATTGGGATCTTTATCGGAATAGTCACTGAAGCTGATGTACAAAACTTGGCTTGTAGACAACTGGAACTTTAGTTTCCAATTCTAACAGATTCTGTGCTCTGGGGAGTACACAGATCATTTTAGCTTGTCAAAAACTGAAGCTGAAACAAATGTCTAAATGAGTCAAAAAACAAAAGAGCTGGGCAAAAGTACTTAAAATGAGTGGAAAGCAGTAGACTGGTCACGTTTTTGGTTTCAGTTTTAGTCTATTTGTTTTTGGGCATTGAATTTGGTTTCCTCCCCCTTCAGTTCGGATGATATTTGGAGGTGATTTTACATTTAACAAAATTCTACTACTATATACTACTCCACTCATTCACTCTCTCATGCTCTTTCACACTCTCTTACACTCTTACTCATGCTCTCATACTCTCTCACACTCTCATTCACGTTCTTCACACTCTCGTTCACTCTCTCACGCTTTTTTCTGAATTTCTCCCTATGTTTTCTGCCGATTCCGTGTCCCGGACTTTCAGCCCCGGAGGTCCGCTTCTTCTCTTGCATTTTCTTATTCTTCTGTCTTCTTTCTTTGTCTGCTGTTACTCGTGACTTCTTTCTTCATCTGCTTCTTAACCTGGCCTTCGGGTGAACTTCCATAAAAGGGCGGAGACTACGAGTAAACCCTCTCACCCCGATTAGCGGAACGACGAAGAGGCTGTCCCTGTGGCTCCACCCTTTTGCGTACGTGTACGAAGAGGCCAGGTTCATAAGCAGACGATGAAAGAAGTCACAATAAGCAGTAGACAAAGACAGAACAAATAAAAACATAAATCTTGAGATCCATATTTTCATTCTGGTGTGAGATCACATTTTGTATATTATGTTTTTCTCTTAAAAGTACAACAGAATGGTAAAAACAAGTGGCTCATATATCAACATTGTAACAAATTCTTCCACAGAGTGGTCGAGTGTCAATGTCTACTTCTTTTGTCCTGAAATAACCTAAACACAGGTACTTGGTCACGAGCCAGCACGCCAGAATATTATTCTAAAGCTCCAAGCAATTTATCGGTAATCCTCATACATTTAGGAACACTGAGTAAAAATGACATCTTATTATTTATTTAAAAGCCTACCAAAATTTTAGTATGAATTACAGTTTCTCGCAAAGAACAATTTAAATAATGTATTCATTTTGTTCTGCATGGATGAAGAAAAGACACATATAATGCACTGTCTTTTAGGAGGACGAGGATGAAAACAAAAATAGATATGAATTTGTTCTTTTCCTATATCTGAAAAAGTAATTTCCTTTTTTTCCCCCTTTTTTTTTTCTTCTCATTCTAATCTTGATGTCACTGAGACTTTTCTCTCGAACCTAGAGAAAAATGAAAGTAAGGACATGAATTTTAAATATTGTGAAAGATTAACTATTAAAAGCAACTGCACCATTTTGCTTTGTTTTCTCTTAAAGGGACAATTGAATGTCTCAGGCAGTCACACCAAAGAATAATGCATATAAAAGCACCATATTAATACATTAATGTGCATTCTTTAAAATGGTAAAAACAAAACAAAACAAAAAAAATCAAAAAACAAACAAAAAAACTTACCTTTACGAGAAGCTTCAGCTCCAGAGCTGCAGTGGAATTGCCTCGTTCTTGGTCCAACGGTTTGTGCCACTAATTGGCTGATTGAATAAATAAAAAAAACACAAATGAAGAGGAGGAAGAAAACTTTTCATCCAAGTCACATATTCGCATTGAGACATAACTACCCCTTAAGAATGTATTTGTAAAGTGACTCAGAGAAGCACAATGTTAACCCTCGGAACCAGTGGCATATTTACCTTCTGAGCCAAGAAACAAATACTGTCTGCGCTTCTTACCCTAATAAAGTTGGCAACAAATATATAAACATAATATAAATGAGAGGTTTTGGTTATATGAATTGGCCAAAGCATAATTAAGCTCACCCGCCACGTCAAGGCACACTCTCAATAGGGTGAGAACCTACTCTCACCTCCTAATCTCACCTCCTGAGCCATCCTAGGCCTAGATTGGGGAGATCAGTGGTCTCTCGTTTAAAGTGACCCACAGACTAGCGGTGTTGCAAGAATCCCAAGACTCTCTGTTATGCCGTTATACTGCGCCTTGGAACTTCTTCAGGAGTATTGATCTCTATTTTGCTTTATCAATGTGTTTCCTTCTTCAATGATAGCCAATTTGAATTTGCTGGCAATTTCTTACCAACACGACAATTTAGTTCATGTGCTCAATTAGTGATAGATGACCTTCCACTGTGGTTGAAATGTCCAAAACCACTCAAGCCCTGGGGCAGTTTTCACCCCTGTGACCCAAGACCAGGCAGTTCCGGTTAATTATGTAACATTACTGATTCACATGAAATATATTATTTCCAGTCCTATTGAATAAAGTATTAATTAGCCATTGTTTAATGTTAATTAAATGTGCGGTACTTTGCAAATGTCTTCAAGTGACCCGTGTCTGAACTCAGTTTATTTATGGAGAGAGTCAAAGACATTCTAGATACAGACTTAAGATTCTAAATCTGAATTGCGGAAATACGTTAATAATGAATGCAGCTATTAAAGGAATAGTAAATCTATTTTTAGTGGAGAACTGGAACAAACTTTATTGGAATGTAACAGCTAATGCTTGAACATATGTGCTTACTCTGTCTATTGTGTTAGAATAAACCCAAATAGTACAGACTAGACTTTGGCGCTGGCGAAGTCTTCAGGTTCGTCTCCGTGTTCGTCTTTGGACGGGGAAATCTACGTATTCTATGAATATTCGCCCGTTCCCGTGTTGTTCGTATTCCTTTTTTCTCTGTGTTTTCTGCCGGTTTTCTAGCTATCTTATATCTTCCGTAGTATAGCAGGGGTTAATATGGTAGTGTGAGAAAAATAAGTCCCAAACACTAAGTGGAAAACCTGGCTTTGACCTTAGGATTTAAAGGTCCGTAAGAGCAACTCTATTGGTCGCCGGCAGGGGGCTCGCTTGGCACCAACCAATGGAGAGTCTGAGCAGCTGCCCTTTCCCGTTCATTCTTTACTGTGACATGAATGCAGTTATGTCAATGCTGCCCTGAACATGTATTGTTATTTCTTATATTTAGCATTGTAAATTCAGTGATTCCGAATGTGATTTCTGATTATATATTTGTATTTTATTATGCCATGTATTTTAAACTCTAGTGGTTATAAGATTTAGGATACATGATGTTATTCAACATTCTAATTTAAGGTGGACATTCATTAATATCAAGTTTGATCTACTATGATTAGTATATTCATTGATTTTTCATAATTCTATTTTAGATTAAGCATGGAGTTGTTTTCAGTAGGAAGCATGTGATTGACAACCTCGTAACCTACACTTATCTTTTTTTTCATTGATATGCGTTTAAGTAAGTTTTATACTTTATCTTTTAGAAATCTTTGATAGGTTGTGTAATTTACCAGAAAATAGCAGATGTTTTACAATTCATTTGTATTTATGGCAATTTAAACACCGAAAGAATGGGTTTAGGGCACAGACAGTTACTAAGGAGTTCGGTAACATATTAAGGGGTTGTTATAGTTCCCCTGTCCACGCATTCTGCTATTACAGCCTTAGGTGAAACAATATTTCAAGTTATTACCTTTCCAATATGTTGTGCCATTACAACAAAGATGTGAAAAAAGTTATGTCTGAGTATTTTCCATTTCTTCTATCTTTTTTTTTATACTAAAGTAAAACACTGTTTATGTTAATTCTCAGAAATATATACATTTCACAGTTTTTTTAATTTAATTTAATTCACTGGCAGATATAACAACAATATATAAAATATATAAAAATGGCTGTTATTTGTAAGGCATGTTTCCAGAAGTGTTAGGGTGTTAATGATTTCTAAACTTTAGTCTGCTAATAATATCATCGTTCACAAAACTGTTACTTGTATATATATTTAATGGGTAATGCATTTATTGTAGCAGTGAAATAATAACTTAAAGATACAGGTCAGCTATACAAAAGCTGAGAGTCTCCTTTAGACTTTTAGACAGTTCAGTTTTGGTCATTTTCAGACAATGAATTTTATTTCGGTTTGGAATTAATTTGGAGAGTTTTTTCTATTTGGAAACAAAATGAATTGTCACTCATTCTCATGTGCTTTAATACACTTTCTTTCACTCTCTCATACACTCACACTCACTTTCTTACATGGTGTGCTCGAGGCCCCTCCATGTTGCAGAAGGACTACACCAGACCATCAAAATGCAGATGGATCCAGACCGAATGCACAGGTCTAATCTCCTTATGCCCTACATTTTTTGTATGCCAATGCTTAGAGGCAATGGTGTATTTACCTTAGCTGCTGCCCTAGGCCGGACCCAGGGCAATGCCCCAGTCACCAGCTTCACAGCCAATGTCCTCACTTTGGAGTATCGGTATATGATGTCATAGCTCAGCGCTCTATGTCTTAAAAGCCTGAAGCTCCCTTTAATGTATCCAATGTCGCTTTCATGGCTTGGCACAGTCTTCAGTAATGTAACTGGCCATTGAGCAGCGACAAGAGGACCTCCACCTATCTGACCACTGTTTCCCTTCCATCTACTGGAGTCTTTAACTTTATCAAAAAATACTGGCTATAAAAAGATGTCAACAAACAAAAAAACATGTAGACTATAAATGCGTACAGTACCATAATTACCGTTAATTAATTCTGAAGGTAGGCTCGTTCTCTGTGACTGTTGTGGACCATACCAATAAAGCAAAATTGTTAATTGTAAAATAAAGCAATTGTTTTTGACCAAAGAACATCTAAACTACCTGATTTGCACCTCGCCAACACAATGAATTATATTTATGGTAGATTTGTCTGAAACATTCAAACTTGCTTCATCCGTTTTAAAGTTACAATGTGTTCAGTCAGCAGGGCTTTTCCATCCCACAGGAAATAATTACATTCACTGTTATACCAAAGGCTTCAGCAACAAAGTATCACACAAAGCATAAAAGAACGTGCATGGTTTACAGTTTACCAATGTAGAATATCAAGTGTGTGTCTAGAATTTGATCACTACTCTTTCACAGAGTTTTTCTTTTCAGAAATCCTTGACATTGATGATACAATTCATCTGCATCTGCTGTAAATGTAATCTCATAGATGAAATATAAAAAAAAGCTGAGAGGGTGGTAGATACGTGGAACAGTCTCCTAGCAGAAGTGGTAGAGGTTAACACAGTACGGGAGTTTAAACATGCACGGGATAGGCATATGGCTCCTGAATCTTATTATCAAAGACTACGGACTATGGTGTTTTGGTGTCCACAACAGATGGGCTTCTTATCTCAAGATTGTAAGCTTGCGAGCCGGGCTCTCTCCACCTAATGTATCGGTTTGTCTTAGTCTGTCAATTCTCGTCTTGTCATACCCCTTGAATATATACGTATTGTATTAAGGGCTGCATAAATTGTTGGAGCCAAATAAAAGATATTATTATTATTATTATTATTATTATTATTATTATTCATAATCCTCTGCTGTCAAATTCTATTTTATGGAGCCGGTTCCTAATAGAAACTTTTATTACAACATGTTTTTTTATAATAATGCAACAAAATATCTACAACCAAAAACATAAAAGAATATTGTAAAATAATTTTTTTGTATTAAGGGTGTATAGTAGCATTAGGTCATGTGTCCTAAAAAGGCTATGATGTCATAACGCAATGCTCAGAAGAATAAAGCAGTGTGGATGAGGGCACTGGTGGCCCTGATGGCGCTACCCAGTCTTAGGCTTAAGGCAGTACCCAAGAATAACATGATTGATGATTATTATGTCCCTAGAGATAAGTAAAGATATCCTGAGATATTTACAACACAGTGGAATGTAAATGTCTTCAGAAGATCACCTCGTTGACATTTGTACAGCATTAAGTCATTGATGTTGATCTGTAAAACTAATGCAATGTCATTTTGGGCTATTCCTTTGAGAAATTGTTTGCCTTCCTTTAAACATTCTGATATTTTTGTTAGAATCTTGTAATTATTCATTAATAATGTATTATTCCCCCTTAATTCACTATTTTTCTGTAGGTAGACAGACAGACATATGAATTATCCTTGGCATTCTTTCGAATATTTGTAATTATCCCTATACCTTGAGTCATATTTTTTTACCATGTGTCATATTTTCCTGGAACTAAACATCCCGGCAATTATATGTCAGCCCAATAGCATAATTTGACGCAAAGATGATAAAATCGTCAACCCACATCGCGTAGATGGTATATTGAGTTAATTGAATTTGACAAATTTCTAAATTTAAGTGATTTCTCTTCCATTTATTTATTTATTTTTTAAAAAAAGGTATTCCTGGCATACCGAAATATAATCCTTTTACGGTTACTATTGGTATATGTAGGAAATATGGGAATCATATCTCAATTTAACCCTAAAAAAAAAAACACAAGAAGAATTAGAATTTCCAAACTTGTGAATAAAAATTTAGAATTATTAGAATTAGGTCAACTATGGAATTTGAAATAGAATATTTTGGGGATTTTTTTTGCTATTAAAAAAAAAAAGCACATTACATTTACTGGCATTGCAATACTTTTATAGGTCATTTAAAAAAAAATCCTGCATTTTATTGTCTACAACACCCTATCTCTGATGCCCCTAGGAGTTCAGAATGTTTGCTGGTCATGAGGGTATCATAGGGTTTTACAGCCCTAAAAGCCCCAATGAAGTGTATATAACCCAAACTATGTAAAAACGTCTCTCTTCGACCATTCGAAATGTTCTGAGGTATGTTGACTGGTAATATATAATATCAAATAGACGCTATTCTAGTTCCAGCCCTCTAGAGTGTAAGCTTGCGAGCCGAGCCCTCTTTACATCATGTATCAACTTTTTTTAATGCATTTACTGTAAGAAGTGCTGCATAATTTGTTGATGCTATATAAAAAAAAATATATTTATAATAACAATTGTATTATTTATGAAAGCAAACCATCCAAAGCCTTTTTTTAAACCTGGTCGGTACATCTACCCAAGAACCTCATTCATTTAAAAAAAAAAAAAAAAAAAAAAAAAAGTGTTTAAATTGTGACCAACGTTGAATCTGTCAATCAATCCGTGGAATGTTCTGACAGCGATTTAAAGTTTTCAATAGAAGAAAAGTAGTTACAATTCCCTTTTGGGTCTTAGATCAGGATTAATTACCGTACATCAATGTGACACATATCTAAGCCGATCCACAGTTCGGGGATTGCGCAGAGCACAGTAGTGGATTTACATAGCACTTAAGTTTTCTCGATGTGCCCCAGAAATCTGCAATCCATAAAGTTTCTGACGTACCGTACTAGACACATTGTGAACAGCGGAGTCTTGACAATGAGTCTGGCGCTACCTTTGGGACTCGAGTATCTGCTACAATGTTTGGCCACAGCTGGAAGTAGTTGATAGGAGTTTTGCTAAACCTGATGTAATGTTGTTTGAAGTTTTTCAGAGAAGAAGATTGAATTTACTGATGATAAATGATGTTACAAAACAACCCATTTTGCATGAAATCTGATTACGAGTAGAACCCGAAAAGTGACTGGTCTCTCGATGAAAAAGATTCCGAGTTGTGATTAAAATTAGTGAAATAAAACAAGAGACAAAACAGAAAAAAAAAGGAAATTATCATCAATATTATTAATGAATATATTATATATATACAATAATTATATAATAATTATAATAAACATATAATAAATTGATAATACTATTATATTATATATTATATATATTATATAATATTATTATTATTTTATTATTATTTATTTTATTTTTATTATTTTCTGTTTTATTTGTACAGTTATTCACAGTTGAGGATGACTTTTTCATGGTTCTAGCGCACACCCAATGTGCTTTTAACGGCGTTTTCAGTTTCCTCCATTAAAATATATGAACAATTCCAGTTTCTCTTCTTCATCTCCCTCATCCGATCTTTGTATCTTTATCAAGGTGAATAGAAATCATTCATGGCCAATTTATATAAACCAAGATATGTGCATAAATTAGCGGTGATGGTGCATCTGACTATGTTCATTTGAAACTGTGCATAGGAAATTAAACCTCTCCGCAATCTACGCTCGTCCATGTGAAAAGCGTTGTAATAAACCCAGAAATTACCTTACAGACGTCAACGAAAAATATTTTATTCTTTTAAAGGAAACATTATGTTTTTTTTAAAAAAAAAGATGGTTTATGGTAATAGAGCGGAGCCTTCTAAACAGAAATTGCTAAGGAGCCTATTCTATTTCTTTTCCAATCCTCATTTGCTCTTGAACATAAACTGGTAAAGGTCATAACAATTTCTGGGAATAATCAATACTAGAGTTCACTTAAGCAACCCCTGCAGTAGCTCTCCTGGATTTAACAAACTTAATGTGTAAGATCCCAAGACAAATTACTCCCGGCCAAGCCATTATTAAGGTTATAGCGAGCTATGAACGGCATAATTAAGTAAAATTCGTAGGAACTTCTCACTGAAGATTCCGCTTCTTAAAAGTCCAGATGCAAACCAGTTTCCAAAACATGTGATTTGCCACCAAAAACCCTATTTATCTTCTTTTCGAACAAGTCTGAATCTGTCATTTCAACAATGATATTGTGATTATTTGTTGTAAGGTGCAGTAGAATATATTAACAATAAGGTCATAAGGTGGATCAGGCAACTCTAGTGATCTGACTATATGATGATAAATGTTCCATGTTAATGTAACTGGGCAAGATGAGAAGTACTAGCAAGAAAGCCCAAATTTATAAGTTTCTCTACGAAAAGATATGTCAAAGAATATCCATCCAGTAGAAAACAGCCATACTTATAAGTGATATAAAATGTATTTCAACAAATAAAAGTACCTACACCACATAGTCCTCCGTTGAAGAGCTACCGGTATACAGGTTGTCCAGTGGGTCTCATAAACGAACCCAAAAGGAGAAGTCAGTCACCAGTCTGTTCTCTTTCACACAACGCGTTTCGCCCCAATGTTACGTTTGGGGCTTCCTCATGGTGTTTACACATTTTTTAATGAGTCTGGATTCAATATGTTACCTTTAAAGTACAAACATAAAAAAAGGAAAATGTTCCTCCACGTCTGTGACTCAGAAACATACTGAGAAATGATTTGGCTTTCGAAAAGACCAAATTTCTCAAGCTGATTATACAGCTTAACTTGAAGTGTATTGAATTATATTTAGACGGAGTACCAAATTAAGCAAGAATAAATGGGATAACTGTTAAGGATGGCAGTTTGCAGGATTACTTTTCTAAGCTTTAATCATTTTATTGCAGATGAGGAAGAAATATATTCGGCAATTATAAAGGAAGAGGGTGCGTTATCTGCACATTTAAATAACAAGCAACAGGGTTTTTTTTTTTTTGTTTTTTTTTGCGTCAACCAAGAAAAATGTTTTTTTCTTCCAAACTGAATGTCGTCTTCTTTTTTTTTTTGCATTCTTTTACAATCCCAGCCAACGCTCGTTATTTTGTAATAATTGCAGTATATTTAACATTTAAAATGATTAGACTAGCATGCGAGACAGCATGATACTTTTTAATAAAGAACTGGAAATGCATGCGTAGGTGGAAGTTGCTTAGGCTGACCACACGAATTTCTGTGACCCACACTGTTCTAGAAATACGTACGAAGAACTTCTTTGTTAATAATGCAACTAGACTGTGAAGATATCTCAAAGGAGAACATTCTCATAATGACAATCTCTTGGGTGGCATCATTGCCATTTTATAGATCTTTGAAGCTGATTTTACTATTTGGGTGCAAAATAGTTGATACAGAATTAGCTAATTATTTGGGCAAATGGGGAACCACGCATTTTTTCCTTTGTGTACTGGGGCCTAAAATTGCCTTGGGCATTTTATGCCTACCAGGGCTCATGTTCAGTGTTAACATGCTTTTAATAACAGGCCAAGACTCAAGAGTCTACAGGGCATGTTTTCAGTGTGCTTTTTGTCCAACCCAGGCTGCCTTTGATCTATACAATTTAATCATATTTTGATCATTACATACACTTTTGCTTTCTATAGGTGGTTGAGTTTTGTTCAAAAGTAGAAGAGAACAAGGAGTTGGTAGTTAAAGCTTCTGGTACCTAGAAAACAAGTCCAGCTTGGTTCCACAAGCCCAAGGGCTGGCTTGGCTCAAGCTGCCCCCAAGGCCGATTCAACCACCTGTATGCTTTACCCTTTTTAATAGACACATGACTGGTTGAGATGTGCTTAAGCCCAACTAGCCAAAAGCAGGGAAGAAGAACAGGCTGGCAGTTAGACTTTCTGGTACCCCGCAGATGAGTCCAGCTTGGTTCCACAAGGCCAAAGGGTTGGTTGGGCATGACTTGTACCTAGGCTGGCTCAACCACTTCTATGCTTTACCCTTTTGAAGAGACACATGACTCCAGATGCTGGCCTATGTTTGCTATTTCTTGGGATGTATTACTGTATGTATTCTTTCCATTGGATTTGGTGTGTTATAACAGATAATTGTACAACCTTTAGAATGTTGTTATCGTTACCATGTATCTATAAAATTAGAAGTCAAATAATGTGTTAAAAAGTAACTTTGCAACAAATCATCTGCTCTTTGGTGCCGCATTAAATCAATGTAGCAAATAAAGAGTTGTACTAAATATTTCTATTTCATTTCACAAATCATGTCAGAGTTTGAGCTGCCAGTTTTGCAATTTACATTAGCTGCCGGCAAGAGACTCTGCATGAGCTTCACCAATACGGTGTATTAGTATCCATTTTCTGGCTTTTTAATTCTATGTGGTCATTTTCTGTTGACGTAAGGTTAGTCTGAAAATAACCTGAAAAGAGGGGCAGTGGCCCATGTTTAAAAAATAAATAACTAAAACAATGAAACCAGAAACGTTACAATGGATAAAATAGGTGATGCTAATAATATGTAACTAAACTATTTAAAGAAAATAAGAAACTCAAGAACCAACTTTTAAGGAAGAGCCAACCAATTATTTCCCTCATCAGACACCTGGCTAACAAAATTTGCCCCAAGGGTCGATGCAATGCTAACGGACATAAGATGCATTTCATTTACACCCAGTGAGAGGGACAAGCCAAGTCATGTGACCCTATATTTCACCCAAATAAAATGTTAAACAACACACACCATATCTGTCATGTCAGACCTTTAGAAGGTGGCTTTATAGTGGAATTAAAAAAAAAATACGTTAAACGGTTTCTGGTAGTGGCCCCCAAATAAGAGCAGCATAGAATGTTTGCCTACTTGCAAAGCAGTTCCTTGTATAAGATTAGACAGTCTCAGTGCCGGACTACGGATGGCGTGGCAGCCCTGGCTGCTGCCAGTCAAATGCAGCATGTGGCCATGTGTGTCCAGCCAGTGGCTGCACACTACAGTACCAAATCTGCCACTGGATCAGCCGTATCAATGTCCCATGAGCCTTTGGCCCACTGAGCATTCACCAGTACATGCCTAGACAGTCCCGTGTAAGTGTGTATAACAGAGGACTATTCACAAGTGCTATAGGGAAAAATGCATATCTTATGTGATATACCAGATTGCCCCATGTGGCTATAAGCGGAACTGCAGGGTTTAAACCCACTTCTTCATTGCTTATTTTTCTGCTAGGAAATAAGCCATAACAGTTACATAAATATATGTTTTAGAAAGTGGCCATCCAATTGACACTAACAAAGCATTAGGAATATTAAGTAAATGTCACTGTGTATGTGTGGGTTGTTTTAACTTGCTAAAAGGACTTACAATTGTCGCTTATGCAATTTGATCAAAATAATGTTCCGCATGAACTTTCACTCAGTCTTTTAAGAATTTTCTTATATTACATTGTAGCATTTCCAGCAAACTGTGTAAAATGTGTTGTGAATCCACGGAGGCCATTATAGATTATATAATCTTATAAAAACAACAATATGTATTTTGAGAAATCGGCAAAATGGGCTTTTTAGTGGTTTAAATGCAACTAATGCACTGCTTTCTAAAATCCTAAGTACTAGGGGTTGAAAACAATCTTCTTTGTTTTATCTGAGTGCTGTATGATTCCTTTTACAACATCTTTTAATGTTATGTAATGCGCAGATGGGCAACTAAAAGTATATAAAAAAAACAGCTTTAGAGAACACGGCTAATGCAAATGCATATAGACAGTTTATGTATGATAAGCCAATCCATACTTCAAATTTATTGTTGAGGAACAGAATAAGTGTATGCTTGTAAAACCCTGTCCCTTAATGTTTAAATAATGTTCTTTATTAAAAAAAAACCGATGTATTTAGTTCTTGCTATATTTATCTTTTAAAATAGCATTCCAACTCTATTTTCATGCCAATTGCATATTTCAGACCATTTTGCATGTAAATGAATGCATTTTACTGCATGCAAATCGGAGAGAGGATTCTGTAGTTATTGGAGTTAGAAAATAAGACATCTGTCGGCATTAACTCCTCCCCTTTCTGCCTCTGCTG
The DNA here is from genome assembly GCF_027358695.1 of Spea bombifrons. Taxonomy (NCBI): domain Eukaryota; kingdom Metazoa; phylum Chordata; class Amphibia; order Anura; family Pelobatidae; genus Spea; species Spea bombifrons. The sequence goes on along the minus strand of NC_071093.1, from coordinate 5,217,831 downwards.
AAAGCAGGAAGCATACCTCAATATGCTCCCTGCACATGCTCAGTAGGACCCCCATACTAGTCAAAGTGAGCTAAGCTCCCATTGAAAATGAGAAGCGTAGCAGCAGCCAATCACTTGTGTCCTATCTGTCATCTTCATAGCATACATGTGATTTGCATGCAGTAAAATGCTTTACAGTCCATGCGAAACAGACTCCAAAGTGCATTAAAAATACATTTCCATTTTGAAAACTAGGCTGTTCCTTTTAAAAAATAAATTAAATTTTTGAGGACTAGCATTTTTTTTTTTTATGTTAGGGTTTTTCATTGTTCGAAATATTTCATTGGGAATAGGGGTGAAGCGAGACTTAACACAATTGACTCAGACAAAATATCTGCCAGTTCATTCTGTATTTTTTTTGGCAAAAAGTGTCACCGGCATTGCAAACGGATGAGAAGGCAAGGGTCACAAATGAAAAGTGTTAACATCTCAATGATGAATGCTGTCTCTGTATTGGCTGCGATATCATTTTCTTCTTGACATGACATAATATAGTTGGGGGGAAAAAATGGGTTCAGCTTCTTTTATACAATCGATAGTGTTCTACGGCATTAGAATGCAATTATCGCAAAATAGCTTTTATACAGACATGGATAACATTGTATCACTTGCGTCAGTCTTTTTTTTAGGACACAACTGAGTTTTCAACCATACTAAACATTTGCATTTCATTCGCACGCGATTGTTTTGTAATTTAATGTAATCATTTTAATTTACTTCAACAGAAAACTTTTTTTCACGGACTATGGTAATGTTGCTAAAGTCGAGAGATGTGACTTGGATGGAATGAATAGGACGAGGATCATTCTTTCTAAAATTGAGCAGCCTACGGCCCTCACTCTGGATTTAGTTAACAAACTGGTCTACTGGGCCGATGTGTATTTGGACTACATTGAAGTAGCTGATTATGAAGGAAGAAACAGACACACTATAATACACGGGAAAGAGGTAAGTGAATAAACGTTATTATGCGATAAAACACAGTATGATGTCAAGCATGACTGTTCTCCGGCAACCCAAGCCGTCCATATAGAAAGCTCATTCATTTAGTGTCTGACCGCCATTGCCTTCACACCAGTGAAGAGGTGTCCTTCTTGCGATAAAATATGGAAGAGGAAGGAGGTCCAAGTGTTTCTCTGTGGAGTATTGAGAAACAATATATTTATTTAAAGAGACATGAAGTACTGGGGTTTATCAATTTCAGGGCCAAGTCATGTACTCAGCTCGGTAGTATTGGGGTATATCGAGACATGTCGGAAGAGGGCCTTTCTAATATGAAAATGGGTTTGCTCAAATGGACTCAATGTCATATGAAAAATGTGAATCCACAAAGCCTCTTCTAAGGAAATAATAACATTGATATATATCTACATTGTGTAAGGTAAAAGTGTAGATTGCTAAGCATAAGTAAGAAGGGGAAGAGTCAATAATTTAACACACTAATAAGAGGTGCCAAGGGTAACTCTTACTGGAAAAAGTAAGTGGGGTTAAATTCCACTCCTCTGACCAAAGATCAACGGTCTACCTAGTGGCCCATTAATCATCTGCCACATTACCAATCTGTCAGGGCGGATATAGGACATTTCATGCAGTTATCCGCTGATCCCTTTTCAACACTGAAGATCCCAATGGGACTTCTTCACATTTCTGACTATGTAAAAAAAGTAGTAATTCCCATTATATCACCTCACTGGCCACATAATTGGATCATTTGTAAATTATAATTAAATAGCTGGTGTTTGTATGTGATTCAAGTCAGTAATATGAGAATACCTGGAAACAGTGGAAAAAAAAGAGACAATATCAACACTAATTTCTATCACTGATGTAATTGGAAAGGTGGAAATAGAGTGTTACGTGTGAAAACAAAATAGAAAATAAATATGTAAATAATCTAATAAGAAGACGATCTAATTTCTTATAAAATAAAAATGATAACACCAATATTCCTGCGCATGCATACTCCAAACGAGGGCTTTGGGGCTTCTCTTCAACAGGGAAAATATAATCATCCTGAAATCTCTGTGTGATTTTCTTAACCCGAGGGATGGCCGTGAAATTAAAAACCTATTACCATCGTTTCCAAGAGCAGAATCAAGGAGCCTGCCAGTGATGCTCTGCTCACAAACAAGTGGAAGTAATTAGCATCTGTTTTATATGGGCACAACCATTACATTACTCGCTCCTTAGATATTTATGAGGATACTGTTGTGTAAATACTGACAAGGGCTTGTTGTTGTTAAAAGAAGCTCAACTAATCTCATTAAATGAAGAAAAAAAATGTCTTATTTGTTTTGTAAAGCTATTTGTTAAGCATTTGATGCCCTCATGGTTCTCCCATATGACCGGAGAAAGAGGGGGACATAATTATTTCTTATTACTACTGTTGTTTTCACTCTTAATGAATATATATATATATAAATAAAAAATTATATTTATATTTTTATATATATATATATATATATATATTTATATATTTTTTTATTTATTTTTTTTCTTCAACTGTTCACATGTAAGAGAAATATATTCAACTACCATATATAGCTTTTTCAAATACTTTATTTAATAAAATAATAGAAATAATAATAATAATAATAATAATAATAAAATAAAAATATGGTATGGTTTTAGAAATGAATATGAGGCAGGATATTACTATAAATAGATTTCTTTAAGTTTTGGGTTCTTTTTAGTAGAGGACCAGCAAAGTAAAACATACTATTTTAACCTGTTTGGTCTTTTAGGATGAGCCAATGGTTTAATTTACCATAATTTAACATCTCGCTCTCAAATATATAATAATACGTTTCGTCTTTTAGATATGAGAAGTAATAGCCTTTCTTGGTGTAGCTATATTCATGTGAGGTCATTCCAATCTGGAACATTAGAAGGTGCTTTTTTTTATCCAGAAAATTGTAAAAAAAAAAAAAAAAAATATGGCAAAATAGTTTCACTTTTTTAATGACTCATCATTAAAATTTCCTTGGATGAGTAGTCTTTGAATCCACTGCTTTGCTATTTTATACTTAATTCCAATTTCAAAATGTTTTTCTTTCTTGGTAGAGTTAACTGGGTTTCCACCTCAGGTGCTTTGTCAGGTTTTAGAGTTTTTGTATATTTGGCAATTTTTTTTTTGTCAGAATGGCATTCAATAAATCAAAATATGGGAAATTTCCCAAACAGTTTTTTTCCGATTAATCCTTTTTATTTATTTATTTACGCACATGTGAAATGTACCATTTCATGAAATTTACTACATTGTAACTTTATAGTGCTGTGTAGTAAATGTTCAACTAAACTGTAATAAGAAAATAAAATATTATTGGAAGAAACATTAGAATTTTGCAAGGTAAACATACAAATTTTTTTTTTTTGATTTTATGAGTTTACCTGGTTTTGTGCTAAATTTGCCATTTTTGCTTTTTTACATCTAGGTCACTCAAGTGTACAGATTATCATTATTTGAAAACTACTTATATGCAATCAATTTGGACAGTGCCAGCATCTTAAAAATTAATAGGTTCAATAGCACTGATATCCAGTCACTGCTAACGCTAGAAAACGCACGCGGTCTCCATGTTTACCACAAAAGAACTCAACCGACAGGTAAGGAAAGTCACGTGACGGAAAACGAATGTTGTCATGTTTGTCTGAAAGACGCGTCTTCGTACGTTTGTGATAGACTTCAACGGGCCAACATATTTATAGAATAAGTTACACTCATACAAGGTGATGATCTGAATATGGTGGACCACCAGAAGGCATCACACATTCTAAAGAATTTTGACCATGGAGGACACAAAACCTTCGCATTCCGTGGTTGACTCATTTAAGTAGCCCCATAATTCAGGCTTTAAATCGAAGTATTTCAAAATATGTGCCACTCCTATACTGTAGATCAGAAGCTGCTTCATGGAAGAAACCTCACGAAAGAAAATAAATGTAACCGAGTGTAATGTAGCATGTTTAATTCATGAACAACAATTAAAAGCAATCTTAAGTAAAAATAAGATCAACGTTGTTGTCTGAGGCATTACCATGCTTAAGTAAATAATGTTTATATTAAAAGCAATTTGAACATAATGTTTTCCCAATGATTTGTTGCAGTCAGAAGCCATGCGTGTGAAATAAACCCAGATGGGATGCCAGGGGGGTGTTTGCACATCTGTCTGCTGGGCTCCAGCTACAAAACACGGACTTGTCGCTGCAAGACTGGCTTCAGCTTGGCAAATGATGGACGGTCATGCAAAAGTATGTGGGACAATTAAACCTTTCTGTGTCTGTTAGCATCATATAGAAAGGCAGTGCTTTCATGACCCACTTGTCTATCTTAGGGTTAATATAGTAGATCTGAATTTTGATTATGTATATCATTTATTGATCAGGGCTTAATGTTCTGAATTGTAAATAGCTGAAGTACATATATCATCAACACTGCAAATACCATGGGTGATGATATATTCTATGTTATAATTATTACTGTTCCTGGCCAGACTAGTCAACATGTAAGCAGCCAAGGGTATTTATCTGGTAATAAACTCTGGGCATGATTGAATTTCTTCTGAAGTAGATTGTTGGCTGAGAGCAAAACATAGATCGCAACGGCATGATAAAGAGCTGGAGCTGAACCAGCTAAAATGCTTCACGTTCTTCGGTTTTTGAGGATGAGCCAAGGCAAAGGTAGATGTCGGGGGTGGGCTGGCCGAGCCTAGGGAGATCTGACCCAGACTCTCAAATGAAGAATCTCAAGCAGCTCAGTTGTCGTTCACGTTCTACTCTTCCTGATGAACCAGGCCAAGTTAATTATAAGGCTCAGGGCCTTGAAGCGGCCCCCTGATGATGTAGGTGCGGCCAATGGTTGAATATGAGCAGCCGCATGCCACGCTTTTATGCTCACATAGCGTGTTGCCAGGCATATCTGGATCAGATTGCCGGTCTGGGGCTGGTCTGGCTTAAACTTTATTCACTAAAGCAACTTCAGCTCATCCAAATCTCTACTTATCAGAAAATTGGAAAAAAAACCTTTAGTTTACATGGCGAGTTTTCCAAATATAATACTAATTGGCAAGAATTCCCCATGTTTTATCTCATTTTGACTCGAAATTGTTTTATCATTACTATGACAATTGCTTTATATGTAAGTTTCTTCTTAGGCATAGACATAAAATATTTAAAAAAATCTTTGGAAAAACAGACTGCTATGCAAATGTCTAATTATTCGTATAAATAGCATAATCATCTATCCATGTTTAAGAGACATTTCTTGTTTGTTTATTACACGAAATGCAGACTCGGAATGAATGGCATATTTAATCACAAATGACAGCAAAGCTGAAATGTAATGAGTTGGTAAATTAAATGCCTTGAAAATAATACTATGCATTTTATAAGATATGTCATGTTTTAGCAAGTGGACATTTAGGGAGGAAAAAAAGGATAAATGATGACCATACATTTTTTTTTTGTTTTAATCAAGTTAATACAATTAACCAGCCTTATTGCACTAGAAGCATTCCTATTGGCTTCAACAATTAATTTAGAATTATTAAGAATTATTGTTAGATTTAATAATAATTTTATAACAAAGATTGTACAGCATACTAATATAATATAATTTTTATATTTTCTGGGTTTGCATTTTTCTTTTCTTTTTCTTTCAACAGAACCAAAGAGCGAGTTATTTTTGTTTTACGGGAAAGGGAGGCCGGGAATTATCAGAGGGATGGATTTAAACAGCAAAATATCTGATGAATACATGCTTCCCATTGAAAACCTCGTAAATCCAAGAGCTCTGGATTTCCACGCCGAGTCCAACTACCTTTACTTTGCCGATACCACCAGCTTTCTTATTGGGAGGCAGAAAATTGATGGAACTGGGAGAGAAACCATCCTAAAAGATGGTATGTAGTGCTAACTACTGTATTATGAGTTTATTTATTATTTATGAGTTTAGATCACTCTTCAAACTGTACAGTTTAGGGTGATACCTAGAGAGTAGATGTAGTTGAGGCTGATCCACATTGCATTGAGGGTTTCAGATGGTCCAGGTTGGAGACCTGATTGTCCACCTACTGAGGTAATGGAAAAGTTACTATAAGAAATGTTTTAATGTTGAACAATGGCGTCATCATGTTGGAGGAGACCTATTTGATCCATCAAAGTTTGTTCAATTTAGGTAGCACTATTACCATTGTGAAGTGAAACACATTTTGATTTTGTGAAGCAGAATTGAAAAGCCCAATCCATAATATGTCCCTATTCATAGTGATTGTGATACATTGAATAAGACCTGTTTTATGGAACCACATGTACTGTATGACTGTCAAAGAGAAACTCAAACCATTATGAGGTATGAGGGTCTAACAAGATTTCAACAAGAGCTCCTCTTCTGTCAAGCATCGTGTAGGTTAAATTTATCCATATAAAATAAATTACAAAGTACTTTCATATACATTCATTGTTCAGGGGGGTAAAATGAGCCAAATGAACAAAAGGTAAGAGAGCAAAGAGAAAAAAGGGCAATGAAAAGGAGAACGATGAGCTCGGTCTGACAGCAAATATACTAAATGTTCAGGACATAAACTTGGCAAACCAGTTAAAAAAAAATTAAAAAGCTGCAATAATTTTTTCTGTGCGGTTTGAACTATTACGCATGAAATCTGGAGAGCTTCTTAGCAGACTGTCACGAATTAGTGGAAGCTAATTTGAAGACCACTCAAACACACGAACATTAGTGTAAGAGCTGAATCGCCCTGGCATTGTACAATCAAGAATATTCTCTGCTGGAAACTGAGATCTCAATTGTCTCCTGGCATAAACTTCATTTTTAATACTGAGCTAATAATGACGTGAATTAAAATTATATAAAATTGAGATTGTTAACAGTCAAATGAAAAATATTTAATGTTTTAATGTGTTAACAATTGAAAATAATTTTGGATAATGACATTATTTTTTTAATCAAATCCAAATAAGCGTCATATATTAAGACAAGCATTTATAAAATGACGAAGAAAAAAAAATACAATATAAAAACCGTTCCTCTTCACGTATTTTTTTAGAATTGGGTTGTGTTCAGTTTTCGAATATTAATTTAGATATCTAGGACAGGAAAGAAGTAACAGAAGAAAATTTTTGTATTTGGTCAAACTTTTTTCAGCTATACTTTTATATAGAAGGACTTGTTTAAAATTCAGTGAAAGATACCTAGTACTAGTACCATGATACATGTTGCTTAGGGTTTTTCTTAAGACTGGGAAGACGGAGGTTTAATATGTAACATAATCAAGTTGTTTAATATGTCTTATCATGCTTTTTTCTGTCGGCTTTATGGACTCTTAAATGTAGGTTTAATATATATATATATATATATATATATATATATATATATATATATATATATATACAAAGACAATCTAGACTGTCTAATCACAAAATTATTCTACTGCTGTCCTCAATCTACTTTGAATGGTCCTTTCTACAACTGCTTTGTAGTCCACCAGATTCTACAAATCCCTAGATTTTAAATTATTACCAACATTCAGTGGATGCCTCAAGAACTGATGTCTAAAAAAAACCCATCTAAAAGTTAATCTGTGTTTTGGAGATACAACCTTGAGATTGACATTTTGTATCATGGTTATTGTTTTTTTCGTATAAGCGGATACAAGTTGTTTTGTTTACAAGAAATAACCTACCTTTTTATATATATATATAGTTTAGATTTCCATCATTTCTAATAATAGTTTAAGGAAGATTTGTTTTTTAAGAAAAGAAGGATGACAAAGAATTCTTCTTCTCAGCATGCCTCTCGTGGTCATGTTGACAGACATGAAGAGCATGTCAAGAGCGTGTGGTCTAATTCATCTGACAACCATACAGATTACAAACATCACCAACAGATGCTTCAGCAATATTTTCCTCCAGACCAACGCAGTAAACTTTAAATACTTTTGCGATTGGATTACATTGGATCTGTTATTATGGCCGACTCTCTTGGAAAATGTAATGATGTTCTCCATCTTTAAGCAGTAATAATGTATATTATTGGAAGATTTTGGGCTAACATTCTCTATATTTAAATGGGCCATAGAAATAGATGCCCATTGTTGAATTTCCTTTGGGCTATCCTTGGATATGGACACAGTATTACATTTGATGGATTTTGTTGACATCTAATTCTTCTTTTGTGCCAATAGATACCAACCTAGAAAAAGTTAATTAGATGTTTGCCGGTTTAGATGTTGCTAGAATGTAACTAGCACATTAATAATTAAATATCTATGAAGGTTTCTTTGTATGGTTGAAAGGTATATTTTAGCTGTTAAGTTTAGATTATTTTAGGGACGCGGATCTTAGTTAAGATAAAGTCGTTATAAGCATGTGTACAACATATCTTAATGTTATGATACTATGATAGTCAATGTATTTGGCAGCACTTGAGAAATAGTTAGAAAGTATAGCAACAGATCAATTCAAAGATTGGTAAGGAGCCTTAAAGAAATAACAATGTTAATATTATTGGTTGAAAAAGTCTAGAAACGTATGTATGCTGATTATTACATTTCATTGGTAGAATGTGAGGAAACAATTAGGCAAAATACTATTTTAGATGATTTTCCACAAAGGACTTGGTGATATTGTCAGCCAAATCTCATTAAGAGGCTAATTATATGAGTAGCCATACTCCAAAGTAATTAATTTGCATATCTGATTAGGTTAATGTCTATGGGGGAATGTAGCTACTAAGTTCAATTCGTTTCTTTTTGTTAGCGGACATACTTTGTTTTTTAGTATTTTTTTAATGCTATATAACCTTTCCCTCATCTCTTTCTTGTTTTACGATTTATTTAAGGGAAGGTCTGGATTTCTGGAGACAATGACAGCAAACATAGAGATATTGTGGATACCAGAGAACTTTAAATAAGAGAATAGCTTGGTGATGAGTGTCAGTCCCAAAATATATATATATATTTATTAAGGTTCCATAGCACTGATGTTTTTTTCTTAAGGTCTTAAACTCTCATTCTTGGCTTGTTTCATTCCAAACACCACGTGCAGGCCTGTTCCCTCTTCTAATCTGTTTGCAAATATGTAACAAATAAGTCCCTTTTTGCATAAGAAATGTAAAGTATGACCTTTGGCTGTAAAATAACATACAAGAATGGTAGAACAAGCTCTGATTTATTTTGGGGAATTTACATTAACCTCCAGAAATACTTAAAAAAAACTCTCTAGGTTAGTGTCCTATGAAAGTTTCTCATACACACTAAACCACAAAGAAAAGGAAGAAAATAAGTTACCTTTAAATTATTAATTATGCTCCTTCAAAATGACTTGATATATTGAAAACCTGATTTTGCCAATTTACATCGGTTGCTAGGCACTATGTCGTCCGCCTTGTCCATTGAGTACAATAACATCATATCTTTCTTTTCTATAATAATTGGCAATCCATCGTTTCTGCCGGTATAAATATTAATGACTCAGGCTATGCTTCTTTTTTTTAATCTAGATCTTGATAATGTGGAGGGTATTGCCGTTGACTGGATTGGTAACAATTTGTATTGGACAAATGATGGACACAGGAAGACCATTAACGTGGCACGTCTAGAGAAAGCATCACAGAGTCGGAAAACCTTATTAGAGGGAGAAATGTCACATCCGCGAGGAATCGTTGTGGATCCCGTTAATGGGTACAAGCTTATAAACACTCTCTAATGCCTATGCATATACAGTGAGCAAATACATTATTCTTGTTCAATTAACACATGATTGATTGGTTGGCGCACCATTCATAAATAACACTTATAAAGGACGTATCAGCAAACTTTCTTATTTTCATTTCTTATTCCCTATTTTTTGTTCTCATTTATTTCGCAGACTAACATTCTATTAATTACATACGTGTCAATCTCTTCATAACGCTGATTTAAAAGATGACTACTCGCGTCTTCCATGGACATGACATATTTCTGGAATTATACACTATATGTGACAGATGCCAAAATGCATAACATGTCATGTTCTTGAGTAACTTTGGGACAGACAGATCCATTTCAGTTCTGTCCAGACACTTTGCCCTTTCTTAACGTAATTGATCAGATGTAATTGATAGGAAATTAATTCTAATAAAACAGACTCATTTCTAAGTACTGAAATGTTTGGAAATGTTTGTAAGGAAAACATTTTAAGTTATATTTTTAATTTGTAAATGTTCTTTTTGTTGCTTAATTAACCTTTAATCATTCAACTATAAATACATCTAAAACAACATATTCAATTCATGTAATTAAACATAATGAGGCTATCATTTTAAATTTCAACTTCATTGTTCTTTTGGTTGATGTTGTTCTATGGCATATAAAAGTATGTGACTTACAATATATACAATATATTGTAGACCAGAAATTACACAATTGTGTAATAATTTAAAAAATAGCTGCTTTCCTAATAATTTCAAACCATTTTGATATAAAATGAATGACCCATCTTGTAGTTTTGCAAAATCTGTCTGGAAACAGTATCTAGTTCTAATGAGATGTCACCTACTGGAGTTAATCAGTTCCCATTTTTAGTAATACATTAACACACTATTTACACACACTAACATTCAAAATATCAAATAAAATATTTCATTTATGTGTTTTTATTAACATATAATGATCCAGAACACTGAGAAATAGTGATAGAGAAAGCAAAGCCAATTATATTCTTTACGGAAAGAGAGGTCCTGTCTATGAACTGTCAAGCTGTAGGTACAGGTGAAAATGTCTTTGTAGGCAAGAAAAAACTTGGGATGTAAAGCAGCCTTGGCACTTTATGGCCAGTGGCAGTCAAATGATGTACGACGGACCTGCTAGGCCTATTTAGAGAGTCTAGTCCTATTCCATTGACCATCTTGGACTAACCTATGTGGCTTAATACACCTTAGAGGACATCAGACTTTAACATATTATCTAAAAGTGTTCAAATTGTCTCCATATCTAAACAGAAATTAAGGTTCCTCCATTGAATTAATCCAAAGGTCATTCTTCTGTCAACACTAACTTGACTCTATCGACCCCATCATTTTCCTAATTATCATAATGACTTATTCTTTGGGTAACTAATTAAAATTTACATTCTGATATTGCAATGATGTTTTGTTTCTCCTGCCATTATCAAATTATCTGTATGAGCTGTATTTTACTGGGTGCCCCGAGGTGTGAGGCTTTCCGGCCCTCGGCTCACCTCAGGCAAAGTGATTACCAATTTATCAGCCGTACACTTACAGAAACATTTCCTGACAGTTTCATCACAGTTGCCCGAACCCTCAGATGGCATTGGTTTTCAGAATCACGTTCTGTAAAAAATATTTGATGACAACACATTGTTCTCCTGGAGAGAATTTTAATTGAATTATGATGCTAAAGCGTAACAAATGTGATGAATTTCAAGCAATAATATAAAACAAGTGAACATCTCGTCACTTCACCTCTCCAGTGTGCCCTGTAGGTTACAAAATGAACCACATATGTTAAAAAAGATATTGTCCGGTTAGATGAAGTCGGCCAGTTGAATGCGCAACTCCCCTACTAATTCACCTGCAAAAACCCTGTTTAGTGAATGATTCCCTAAATCTAGATCAGAGTTTTAAACTTTAGCTATTGATGGGCTGGACTGGCACATTGGGCCACTGACGGAGAGCACCACACACTCACCTGATCTGAAGTGCCAGGTTAACCCTGTGATAGCCAGACCAGCCCTGTCGGTGGCCAGAGACACATTGAGAGCACGTAAAACGTAAAAAATAAAAGTCCCTAATGTGTAGCTCCCACAAATCATACAACTTCTTTGAAACAAAGCAAAATGATCTTTTCTCAAAATGTTTAGCGTGCATGAAACCAAGTTTATTAAAATCTGCAACTTGGCCATCTTCCTCTACTTTTCCATCTAGAACCCTATAGGGTTATGTCAATGGATGAGGGGGTAGTCGCAACCATGAAAAGGGCAGAAAACAGATGGAATCAGGTCAGGGGAGGGCTGGCTGCCTACAGCCTGGGGGGCAAGTCTAGTGAAGTGGCCCATTGCGCCACTGAATCAGCCCACCATCCATGCCCATCTTTTCCTGATTTTCTAACACATGTTGATGTAATGTGATGGGACTGGGAGTCAGTACACTAAAAAAAGGTCATCTTACATTTTAACACAACTAATCCTTTTTAATAAAATATGCAGATTGAAATAGATTAAATAACACAAAACCTTCTCTTTTCTGCTCACTGATTTCTGGGCCAAGCAAATGTTGTCCTTTTAAGTGACTATAGTTCAATTTATTCCTACAGAAAGTAAAGTGCCAGGAAACAGATGATCAAATACACACCAGGACAGGTTCTGTCCCACCAACACCCAAACACACACACACACACACTAGGATAGGCTCTGCCACACCGACACCCAAACCCACACACCAGGACAGGCTCTGCCACACCGTCACCCAAACACACACACCAGGACAGGCTCTGCCACACCAACAGCCAAACACACACACCAGGACAGGCTCTGCCACACCGACACCCAAACACACACACACCAGGACAAGCTCTGCCAAACACACACACACACCCCAGTACAAGCTCTGCCACACCAAAACCCAAACACATGCACACCAGGACATGCCCTGTCACACTGACACCCAGACACACACCAGGACAGGCTCTGACACCCACCAGACGGGCTAAGCCACAACAATAATAAGTATTTTCCACACTACTTTGTCGTTGACCCCCCTTTCAGTGTTTTCGCCCCCTTTTGTGTAATGGCTCCAGTTGCTACCCTTGTGTATTGATGCCGCCAGCATAGATAAAACGCTGCCCTGCAGTATGGGGGATGTATATCTGACTAGTCTGTTTCTTCCATAAGTCTATAAATCCCCCATACTGCAGGGCAGCATTTTATTTGGGCTGGTCAGTAGAATGTAAAAGCTATATGTGTCCTGGAAAACATGGCCAATGCAGTCACCCTAATGCGCCCACACCCTTGTGTATTGCCCCCAGCTACCCAACGACCAGTCCCCCTTTAGTATTGATTTATGTGATGCCCCCAGCTAACGCCCTCTCGTGAATTAATACCCCCCCCCCCGGCACCCAGATTTCACTCACACCCAGAATGGAAGCGTAGGACTTCCCACCTTTGCCTCCAAACAACCTGTCTGTGGTATCCTCAAACAGCCTCCCTGTGCAATGCTTTCCCCCCCCACACACTTATACATCCATGCAATCAGACACATATTCATTTATTCATGATTCACAAACATTAATTCACTCATTCATATATTCATTTTCTCATTTACAGATACTAATCACTTACATATACTCATTAATTTCCTCAAGCACACATACTCATTCATACCACCTCCTCCCACCCCCTTACCTTAACTGCAGACCACTCTGTGCCACTTGCAAACTTCTGCAGGAGCTGCTGCATCCCTCTGTGTTCTTCTCTTGTACCGCCTGGAAAAGCAGGAATGGAGCGGAGTCATGTGACATGATGTAAAGTCGCGTGACTCTGCTGGTTTCCTGCTTGTCCTGGGTGGAACAAGAGACGCTGCTCGCAGAGCGGGCAACGCACAGGTAAGTGGCAGGGCCTCTGTGGAAGTGTGGTTGTGACCCCTGCGATCACGATTAATGCAGGCTTTTGCCATGGCGGTCGTGCGGCTGCATTGGCCACTCGGCTGGCCATTTTATTAACATTTACGGCGGCCTGGGGGGCAATTGCCCTCCTGCCCCCCGGCCCAGCCCGCCCCTGAATCAGGTAGGGAAAATAGGCAGTGGCAAAACATTTCCTGGGAGAATATGCAACTTTTTGGACTTTCTAAATATAATTCCTAAATGCTTCAACTAAAAACTACGGCAAAGTGACCAGTGATAAGCGATGGCAACTAGTTTATTACAAATGTTAATTACATCCACTAAGTACTAAGAATTAAGTTTTTTTTTTTTAAATATTAATAAAAAACAAAACTTTTACATTAAAGGCTTCAAAAAAAAGAAAAAAAATACCGTATTTGCTCGATTATAAGACGACCCTGATTATAAGACGACCCCCCAAAATCTGAATATTAACTTAGGAAAAAAAGAAAAAGCCTGAATATAAGACGACCCCAAAGGAAAAAAGTTTTACCAGTAAATGTTAATTCATGTAAACTATTTTTTTTAATAAAAGCTATGATTGAGAAAAAGATTTTTTTTGTTTTTATTTCTTGTATTTTCCAACCTGTCCCCCAGTTACGCACATCTGCCCCCAGGCTTGCCACTCCAATATGGCACGGTGGCCCATGATATGCCTTTTAACCCTCTATATGCCACTGTGCCCCATGGTATGCCTTTTGACCCCCTATGTGTCACTCTGCCTCCAGAAATGCCTTATACCCCTATATCCCATTCTGGCATTTAGGGGGTTAAAATGCATATTATGAGGCAGGGTGGCATATAGGGAGGTATAAGGCATTTCAGGAGGCAGAGTGGCATTAAGGGAATTAAAAGGCATTGTATAGAGCACTCTGCCTCCAGAAATGCCTTATACCCCTATATGCCACTCTGCCATTTAGGGGGTTAAAAGGCATATTATGGGGCAGAGTGGCATATAGGGAGGTATAAGGCATTTCAGGAGGCAGAGTGCTCTATTAAATGCCCCCTTAACGCCACTCCAGAAATGCCCTATGCCCCCATTTAACACACACACACACCCTATACCCCCATTTAACTAACACACACACACACACACACACACACTCTCTCTCTCTCTCACCCCCCTTCCCCCGCTCTCTCCCCCTCTCTTACCGGTGCTTCCAGCCGGGGCAGCGGGTTGACGTCGCCTTCTGCTGCAGCCGGAAGGAGGTGTGGCTAGCAGCGGGGGTTTGTATGCGTCCGTCGCGTATACTTTCCCCGGCTGTCAGAGATCAGAGTTCCCCGCACCGGTGCGGGGAACTCTGATCTCTGACAGTCGGGGAAGGTCTATGCGACGGACGCAGGGGGATCTGGGTCTTAGTCTCCTAATCAGACCTCTATTTGAGGTCTGATTAGAAGACGACCCCGATTAGAAGACGAGGGGTATTTTTCAGAGCATTTGAAAAAAACCTCGTCTTATAATCGAGCAAATACGGTACATTTTTTAAACCATCGTAAAATAGAAATAATAGAAATAAAAATGAATGAAATTAAAAAAATATTAAAAAACCTAAATTAACATATATAAAAAAACAAGGTAAAAGGTGGAGACAATTTTTTCTTTAAGAACTGCATTTTTAGTTAGAATACAGATCCTGAAATTGCTTATTTTAGCATCTCACCTACAAATCGAATGACAGTTTGTTGCTAAAAGCAACACCGCATTCCGGTTATCAAACATCAAACTTGTCAAAACGAAATGATGAAATTTTTATTTTCTTTCTATTTTCTTCTACATTTTTTTTCTACAAGAACATAGTCCCTGATGCCTATCACTTGAGATAATGTAAGAATAAACATTTTTTTGAGATGGGTAGGCTTTTACGAAACATTTGTTTCTGGGCTTCCTTTATGCGCTATAGTGTTCTTAGCAAATCAATGCACTTATAGGAAAAAAGAAAAGCATACTTTATATAAAATCCCATAGGAAGGAGAAATAAAAATCCAGTGATTGAAGAAGGCTGTTCGTATACCTTGACTATCAATGTAGAATGCACTGTTGTCAATCACTTTCTGGCATAATTGTGACAAACCATTTATTACGTGAACAAGTAAAAAAGAAACAGTAATTGCTCTTTAACAAGTCATATAAATGTTTAGGGCTTCTATTGATTTATTGTGTTTCTCAACATTACGGGAAGAATATTGACCCAGACCTCCAAGCTTGCCTTTATCACTATTGTACAAGTGATGTGCAGCCCGTAGTGATTGCTAACAGGGTTTAATGTAATGTAGTTTCATTCAGATTTATTGCATAGCTTAAAGGCAAGGGTACTTGAATTGCTTTCCTCCTGACAGAACTTTGCAAATGTGCATTAACTTACCTTTTTGTAGCAAGCTCTTAAAAAGCAGAATAAGAGCAACAAACTAAACAAATTGCCCCAAGCAAGCCACTTAAATTGTTATAGGCATATATCATTTGATTTATACTAGAATACCCCTTATTGATTATGTTCCAAAACCAATGCCATTTTTACGGAGTTAAATGTATTAGTCCCTGACCAACACAGGTCTTCATTTAGATTTGATTTTTAATCACATGTTTGATATAGCAGAGAAAAACTCTAACTAGTGCCTCAGATGTCGATTAAAATCATATTTCAACACATTTACAACATATATAAAATAGTGTATATACAGTATGCAGTTAAAACATTAACTTAATATTATTATTAATTATTATTATTATTATTATTAGCCTTCCTTAATTGAGTTATACGTTTTCTTAATATTCTTATTTTATTGCACATTTTCACATTTCAGAAAATAATTATTTTCTGTACTTTTGGGGTAGACCTGTCAAATTCATTTCCCAAGAGCTTTCTTTATTAAAATAATAGTATTGTTTACAGTACAACATAATAATAATAAAAATTTTTATCTTAATTTTTTTTTTTATTATTTTTATTTTTTAATATATATATTTTTTTATTTTTTTTTATTATTTTTTTACTATTACGCATACCTGGGAACTTTCCAGTGTAGGTTAACTGAAACTCCCCCACTTGGCTTGTGGAGTGGCTTTGTGAGTGGATGGGGCTAGCATGCATGGGGCTGGGACTAACCGTGGATGGGTTGCAAGGTAGCAGGGTTAGTTATAGACAACCTAAAGTGGGCAGGGAGTAGGTGGGGAATGGGTGGAGCTCAAATGAAACTGAGACTCAAGGAAGCAGGGCTTCAACAACAGACTCCAAATCAACCCTTGGGAGTTCTCGGGTATGCCAATGTCCTATTATTGGATATTTTCCACAATATCATTTATTTTTATAAGTAAAAATACCAAACACCTTTAAAAAATATCTATAAAAAACACCATAACATTTTTTTAATTATTTGATTTTATAAATTTGCAATATATTTCTATTCCAGTAACAAGCCTCTCAAATAATCACCAGAACATGTAGAATGATATGTAGCCTTGATGTAAACAACAATCACTTTCTTCCTGATTACCATGTTTATTATGATGTAACCCAACATAACACAATTTTACGCTGAATGTCATTTTTATTGATTCCTGTAGCTGGATGTATTGGACAGATTGGGAGGAAGACATGATAGATGACAGCGTGGGAAGAATTGAGAGGGCATGGATGAATGGTTTTAATAGACAGATTTTTGTGACATCAAAGATGTTATGGCCAAATGGGTTATCACTCGACCATGAAAACAGCGTGTTGTACTGGTGCGATGCTTACTACGACCATATCGAGAAAATCTTTCTAAATGGGACCTTTAGAAAGGTAAGCATTTTTTACAATTAAAAATATTATATTAATATATAAGGATATAATATTCTTATTAAAAAATAAACATTATATAGAAAAATACTATTTTGAATATGAATTGTTATTTTTAATTTATATAACAATTTGTATAAAACACCAATAATGACACTACTTATTTAAGGACATTAAAACACCAATAATGACACTACTTATTTAATGACATTAATATTTAAAGAAGTAATATTCCTGTTAATTACATAACAATGTGAAAATAGAATGTTGGGTTGTATCCAATATTTGTTGTAACAGTTAATGTTATTTGACTATAACTTTTTTTTTTTTTTGTTTATTCTTTTTAGGTAGTCGGCAGTGGGAAAGAATTTAATCACCCTTTTGGACTGTCCCATCACGGTCAATACATTTTTTGGACAGACTATATGAATGGCTTCATATACCAGTTGGATTTGAATAGTAAAAATATCACTCTGCTCAGGCAGGAAAGGCCACCATTGTTTGGGCTCCAAATTTATGATCCTAAGAAACAACAAGGTAACATCTAGTATAATAATCTAAGACAACAATGATAGCAGGAATAACTATACAATTATATTTTAAAATAAAATATACCCTTATTTAATTTGGATAAATATATAACAGTATAACGGTATACAATGTATAGCATCCATATGAAATAATGTCTGTATTCCACTGATTATATATATATATATATATAATATATATACACACATACCCCAGGTGGATTAATATAACCCGTCAACATTGATAATTTATATGTACACACTTTTTATTGTATATTGTCTAAGTGCAGTGGAAACCTTGTGTGATCATTTTAAGATCATATAGATGGAAATATAAACACTGTTTAATAGCTCTATAAATGCAAGCCATGCAAGTGCTGAATTAAATGCAAATTGAGAAGGAAGAAGTAAATTCCCAGTCCTTAGAAATAGGCATTGCAGTAAATTGGCATTGATTAAGGATGAATTCCGTCCAGATTCTAAGCAAATAAATGTTACATCTGTTGGAACATTCACAATCATGTATATGATTAGACTGGGGGAAAAAAGGAAAGTAGAGGCCATTTGTTAGAAATATATATTTTTCACGACCGTATAAGAGTCATTGAAACTTTACAATATGGTGGCAATCATTCTGTTTCATTTCGGTTTCCCTGGAGGCTAAAGTCTACACAAAAAATAATGACACACATAGTGTTTCAAAGCTGTAGTTCAGCAATCAATTGTTTTTAATTCGCCAGAAAACAAGCTGGCTTCGCTTTCAATGCAGAGAGGAAAACACAGCAGCACACATGGTCTATTCTTCTTTAGGGTGACTCCTAGAGTTCAGGTCTATGAGAGATTTTAGAAGAACATGCCTTGAAGCGTGTGTAAGGGATAATAACGCACATACGAACTAGAGTCACGTTGAAAAGCGGAGGGGTCGGACTTATGACACTTTGAACATGATGGAATTAAGGATGTATAAGATTGTATAAGAAGAAATATACTAACAATACGTTCATTATATGGGTGTTTGAGATTAACGTCTTTAAACATCTAGTTTGACTCGAATACCATGGCTCTCTACAATGGCATTTGGACAACATTGAACACACCTATGTTTGTATTGGGACATCAGTCGACATTGAGAAATGTATCTGTGGGGTATCGTGAATATCTTGGGTTTTTTCTCCTAACCCCCCACAAGAACGCTGCCTGCAGGAGCAGTTCATAAACTTTGTATATTCTATTGTTGATGTCTCGAGGCAAGCAACAGTTTTATCCTTCCTGAAACATTTCCTGCATTATGATGAAAGTAGCATGTCACGTGACATGACATTGACACTCTGGACTAAAATAGGGTTTTTCACCCTCCAAATTTCCAAGGCGCAAAAAGGCAATCTACATGATTTTTAGACTATAGGTCAACAATTTTGCTTACCTTTTATTGTGGACTTGTTTTGCTTGTTTGAACAGATATTCATCTTAATATCCATTGGTACTATAGTATTGATCAGCGATGGTCCAGCCTGTGAATAAAAACAGACCTGGACTGGAAACTGCTTCGTTCATGGCAAACATTCTGAAAATGTTCTTAAAGGTCACTACCAGTATGTGACATTTTGGCAGCACCACCGAGTACATGATTTAAATGAAGCTTGCTTTCTTCTTTTGCCTGTAGGCTTAGATATTAGCACATATAGCCATCTGTTTGTTTTAAAGCTCATGTTGAGAAGCACTGCTGATCCTAATACTGTTCATACAGTTGTTATTTGAATTGTACTTCCTATTCTGTACATTCATCATTGGCACGTCGTTGGTAGCAACCATATTGAACATAATTTACAATATGGCGTATACAATGAAACATCTCAACATTTTACATAGCAATAAGGGAATATTTTTCCCCAAAAAATAACAACTCAATGTAGAACATACTACTGATGGCACGTAGATCATACTACTGATGGCACATCGGTCTAGTCTGGACCATAAGCACATAACTCCCAACAGTACTGATAACGTTTGGGGACAGTCCACATTTTTGGGCACTGACCCATTATCCTGCTTTGGGAAGATCTTCTGATCTCCTTGACCAGCCATAAAGCTATAAAGTCAATTGAGATCTGGCCACCTCACCTCACAATATGGTACCTTCTAAAAAAAAAACAGATGGATATTTCCAGAAAAACAGAAGATTCATTCACTGAATCAGGAGTTGGCAGAAAAGTTTTATGGTGAATTGTGGTTTAGACTCCCCAAAGTTACTCATTATAAAGAACTCTCCCTGGGAATTTTTTGGGGGGAAATGAAAAAGTTTAAATTAAAAGTTCTACCACTATACCAACCAATATTATGTTCTTGTTTAATTATTCATACCTCAGCCTTTTCTTCATGAAAATAATTTCCATTTTAATTTCATGCAAATATAGTTTAAGACACAAAATATGTATTTTTGCAGAGATAGGGAATGTTTGATTGCCTATTCAGGAAATCAGATTTGCATACTGTACAGAATAATACATTTAATTCCAAGGTCATGTAATAAACATAGTAGTGGCTGGAAACCCTTCTTCACTTTATTTATATAATAAAAGTTTTCGTGGTTGGAGTAAAGATCTGATCTGAAGATGATTCCGAAGTTAAATGATTTTAAATAGTGTTTGCGGAGTCATTGGTCTAGTTCTTTTCATTTGTAAGCTTTGTAAACACACAAAATTTAATTTAAGTTTCAAAATGAGAAAACCGCAGCCGGATATATTCCAGTCTAAGGAGTTAGGACCGTAACATCACTTGACAATTTTCCCATACATAATAAATTGTTATGACTGGTGGAATATTGTTAAGGTATGTTATTGCATGTACAGATTGTGCATCTCGGTACTAATGACAATTGAATTAATTTAACTACTTTGTTCAAAATATGGATTACTTAATGCCTGGGGAAAGAAAATTATATATATATTTTAGCAAAAACAAACAGAGTAAATCATTTTAAGATAATAATAATGAAATACATATATTTTATATATATATTAGCAAAAACAAACAGAATAAATCATTTTAAGATAATAATAATAATAATATAAAAATTATTGTTGGGGAAGAGTTAGTTACTTGTAGCATCCAGATCAAAGCAGAGATTTCCTCGCAGAGTCGCAGAGATCCAATATTACTTTTAACCTATATTTCTTTTCTACGTTGCTCAGGGGAAAGTTTCCGGGAACAATACTTATGCTGCCAAACAAATGTTTTTTGTGTGTGTGCGATAATGGCATTTCTGCCTTACTCAGCTCATTAAGGATAAGTTATTGGATCCTAAGGTGTTTGTCTTCTTCCTGCAGGTGATAACGCGTGCCGTGTAAACAATGGAGGCTGCGGTACGCTTTGCTTAGCGATTCCTGGAGGCAGAGTTTGTGGTTGCGCGGATAACCAGCATTTGGATGGAAACAATGCAAGTTGTGTGTGTAAGGCTTTATCAAACATTCTTTTATGTATCTTTTTTTTTTCTTTTGATGTGAATAACAGAACAATCTACTTTAAATATAGTTTTAAATGCCGCAGCGTAAAAATAATTGCTAGTTTAATATTACCTTAAAATCTAAGATATAATACCTACTATATAGCTCTATATTAATCAATACAAAATAATAGTAATAATAATACTTATGTATAATATGCATACTTAATTGAGTACTTTGTTAATAGAAACACTTTATATGGGGTTATTTCTAAATACATATTGTAACATGTATTATAACATGTTTATACATATAATGGTACATTATTTTATCATGTTAAATAACTTTGGATTATTTAATTAAAATCAGAGGTTAGTATCCATTTTCCTTGATTATTATGAACCCCAGTAATTTCACGTATTTCTTGAAACCTTTTTTTGCTGAATAGCACCCTTATTCATGTTCTATTTCAAATTACAATAATTTAAGTTATAGACCAGAAATAACATAAATGGTAAGATTTGCTTACATTTTCCATTTAATTCCATTACATTTTCACTATTTACATTGTAACCTTCACTGTTGTCGTGTGCTGCTAAGCATTGTTATGTGCTTTGTGTTTTTTGGCCTTCAAACAAAAGACCCTGAAGTAAAATGAAAAAAAAACACCATCAAATACACACATGCCATTGAGTAGTCAAATTCTTTCAATCGAAAATAATGAAATACCTCAACAGATTCCTTGATGTTTGTTTTTAATCAACATCGTTCACATTTACTTTAGAATAGTTCATGTAAGCCAAGCATTGTCATCTCAATATGCCAGAAAAACACCTAAATTACTAAAATGATGTTTCTATAAATGTACTTATTCGTTTTAAATAAAAACTAAAAATAAAAAATGTAGTTGAGAGCAGCCAATAGTTGTGTGCCCAGCAGACCTGGACTGGCCATATAGCACACTAGACAAATGCCCAGTTGTGCCCGTTGGCCGACATCACTCTATGCATTGGCTGAATACGTTGTGCATCATCAGTCCAGTCCTGGTGCCCACCAGCCATTGGCTAGAATATAGGTCTTTTTTTGAATCCCAAGTAGTTGTGCTTATATATTGGAACTTTCTGGCTCCCCCTTGCGGAGTGCAGGTGGACGGTCCCGCTGACATCACAGAACAGACACCATTGTCGGAGGGGAATAGGATGGGGAGTGGGATGTGTCAACGTCACTCCCATGGCCCTTATTTATTGTTTGCATGAATCTATTTGCTCTCTATTTTGATCACAGTTTTTTTGCAGTCAATGCTAGTCAATAAAAATTGCAATGTAATTTGGATTACAATGACAGCAAATCATATAGAACCCCGGGACTCGGTATATTCTAATTTGTTAGCACTGACCTTTTGTTGGCAGTTACGTACCATGACATTTACATTTTCTTGGATAAACTCTTTGATGTCTGGAAAAAGTTATATAGTTAAACGAGAACATTTGAACATTCAAAAATAGTAATAATTGGTTAAAATAATTTGTTTATTATGTGTTCACATTGATCGATTACATGGTTTTTTTTTCCTTATTGTATTCATATTAATGCACATTTCATAAAAATATTTTAATTGACTTTTAAATGTATCTCATTTCTTTAGTTAATTTTGGAGAAAAGTCACCACAGATATGTAACCAGGAGGAATTCCAGTGCAAAAACCACCATTGTATCCAAGTGAACTGGAAGTGCGATGGAGAAAATGATTGTCTGGATGGGAGTGATGAAGATATGGAAAGCTGTTGTATGCTCTTTTTCCTTTTATCATTTAATTCCATTATATACTATGTTAAGCTTTATAGTACCTCAGAGAACTAAGATCAAGTAGTCACTTTACTAATATGCCAAACAACAGCCTCGTTAGACAAACATGTTTTTTCCCCACTTCCCTGGTGCCTCCACTGTCGTCGTAAACAAACTAAAAATAGTGCCAATGATTCAAGTGACTTAAGTCTTCTTCTTCATCTGGGGGTGTTCTCCCCATAAGGGGATATGAACCCTTATGATATATGAGAAAAGACATACAAAACCAAACCAGTCAAAACAATGTAAAGGTCAAACACAGATCAAATAAGGAGTTATAGATCAATTAAAGAATCTCTGTGTTTTGTTTTTTTTTACTCAAATAATCTTAGAATAATTTCTGAAGAAAGAAACAAATAGTTTTTTTTTCTCCATTCAACAGAATCACCAAACGTTGAATGCCCTTAAAAATTATGGCCAACATAACGAACGGATAGATTTACAATGGAAAAATAACTTACAATATGTCCTACTCATTTCCATTCTTTCAAAATCCATAAATCACACAAAAACATCTGTTTTTCATTTAATATTTACTGAACATGGTCCGATCCTTGTACAGAATTCTTTGCTTTAGTTAGAAAGCCATTACAATCACAACAAAATAAATGTTTAACTTAAACTCTATCCGGCTTGTGATGAAAAAGCTCCCGTTTTTGGCTTAACGTTAGGGAGCATGAATCATTTAAAAAACAAAAAAAACTGATTACCATTTTGTTGTAACAATTTATAAATTATGATCTATTGTTTCTGGAATTAAAGCTTATCTTAGTGTTGACAAATGCCTCAGTAGCATCCATTTTTCCCTTGAACAAAATGCCATTAAAAACTCATTTGTATCTTTATTCCCCAGTTAATAAAATACATGTTAGAATACACATTCTTCTCTGTATTAAAACTTTGGATCTATATTAATATGCATTCTGATTGTTCTAATTCACGAGCCGCGCTTTCTATTCCGTACCCTCCATGCCCCAAACACCATCAAATTCCGTTCTTCTTTTCTTAGGGAACCACAGCTGTCCAGGCGATCAATTTAAGTGCCAAAGTAACCGCTGTATTCCCAAGAGATGGCTTTGTGATGGAGCAAATGATTGTGGAAATAATGAAGATGAATCAAACGAGACCTGTTCAGGTAAAAAAAAATAGAAAAAGAAGAAGAAAAGAAAGTTTGCAGAGTTTTTTTTTTTAAATCTAGTTTTCGACGTCCAGGTTCATAAAAATTCAGGTCGTCACTCCCAACTAATGCCGATGATAAGATTATTGCCGGCTTAAATTAATTCAGAGTTTAGTGCTGCTAAGGATGGAATACAAATTATAATTTACGTCTTCCTTGTGCCTGACTCAGCTTTCCAAAGTAATTTGGAACAGAATCCTTCCATATGGGCCGACTCGCTCAATACTCGATTTAAACAAGGTTCTACATGCTCAATGGAACCGGTATTTGAAAGCATAAATCATGAAGCAGACAGTATGTCGAGCAAATGAAATACTAGCCTTTATTTTATAATACACAATAATGTGTAATAATACACAAATTAAACACTAGCCTTTATACTGTAATACACAATAATGGGTAATGATACACAAATTAAATACTAGCCTTTATACTATAATGTCCCCTACCCTGTAACATGTTTCCTTCCGTGTATCTATACATGTCAAAATGGCAGAAATTATATATTTAATTAAACCAGTGTCTATCGTTCAACAAAAACTCAAATGATAAAGATCAGTTTGCAAAATCTACCAAAAATGTGTTTTCCTTTTTTTTAAATCAACATTGAAAACACCTTTCACAGATTTACCTACTTCTGAGAAGCTTCTTTTATAAGGCTAAAAATATATATATTTTTTATAAACTATACAAATTGTTTAAAAAAAATCCATCAAATAAAACCAAAATAACGTAATATGTAATCTTTATTTGTAAAATAGGAATGTGTTGCTTAGAGTCAAATGCCCTAAATTCCTTATTTTATAAGCATGCAAGTCAAATTATAGTTTTCTGATATAGGGCAGTAAAGATTTTCCGAGGCTATCCCCCGACCTATGGAGTAATTTTGCAGAATAGGAGGTGTTCAGGGTATACCTAAATGTATAATGCCATTTTTCTCAAATTTCATATTGAACAGTTCAGTATATCAAGCAGCCCTATATTAAGATTTTTTGATCAGAATAAATAATACATATGCATAAAAAAACCTTATTTATGCAAATACTATGGGAGCAGCCGTCCTTCTAATCTGCAGAACTCTCCAAATTTAGATAGAATTATGTCTTTGTTGTGGCTACAAGGAAAAAGATTGTAAAAACGATATCATTTTCTGTGATGTCTTTGACGGGCAAGCAGGTAAAGCTTTTATCAATAGTGAAAATATTAATTCAAATACATAACTTTCATAACGCTAATGAAAATGTAGAGAAACCTGAGATTCCACAGGGCAGTCAATTACGCTCACAAGGCTTGCAGAGTCTCATTAGCAGAAGCCAAGTGCAGATTTTTACACTGCATGGTTCATGGAAGCATTTATGAAAGTTTGTTGACATGAGTGTTTCCAAGACATGGCTCAATGAGCATCTTGTGAGATCTGCCCTATATCACATTTGTTCTCAATTACTCCTCGGTGCGAGGATCATGAAATATTTCCTTTCAGCTTGTTTTTTTTATGCTAATGGTGTATAAAAGGCTATAAACTAATAATTAAACAAGTCAAACTAACTGCAACATCTATTTTACCTGTTCGCACTTGATTAATAATCTACTCAGCGTTTTCCCTCTGGTGTGCTTATGAGATGATTGGTATTCTGTAGAGGTTAGGGGTGGCAGGGATTTACAAGAGAAATATTATTTGGTTTGCGAGAATCTGATTTGGGTAGCTGAACATTAAGCTACCAAACATATTTTTTTTTACCTTTTCTGTTGGGTCTTGTACAGTAACGAATTTCACTTTTACACTTTAAATATAGGACGTCACATACAGAGATAACAGATCTGATATAAGTTTAAAAAATCACGTGACATTTAAAATAAATAGAAAACAGAACAAAATAGTAAAGATATATATATATAAATTATATATAGAATAAGATGAAAGAATAGTCATTTTTTTACCATCTATTGCCTAAATGTTACTACATTGTGCAGCCATATTATTTGAACCCTGGCTTTAACTAACAAAACCCCCTTTTTGTAATGTATCAGTGCACCAGAATACATTTTTTATTACAATCATATCACAGATGACCTCTAGGGTTTTCCATCTTTTAAATTCCTATCTGACCAGGAATAGAATGGGTAATTAGGATAGTAAAGGAATAGGGTCCTTGCTTTCCATATGATCTTTTAAAATATATATATTCATTCAGGTTGCATACCCTCACCTAAAACTGCCAAAATTCAAAGTTGGACACCTTTGAATGCAACAAAGATGGGATGGCATGTAACATCAGTCGAGTATGACCACTCGACTGACCACTTGAATTCTTAGTGAATAGACTCAATAGGACTATTCGTAGCATACATTTTCATAGCAACTTTTCAGGAATCATAGTGCAAAGGTCTCTTCATATAGACTCAGAAGGAGTGGACCTTGTTGAGTAGGCAGGGTTAGTCACGCCCAATGGGAAAGGAGTTAGGTCTGGATATTAACTTGTTAAACCTCAATTTATAGTTAGTAATATAAAGAAGAAGAATAAAGAAGAGGCAAACTAATTGTAGTAAACTATTTATTAAAACTCTCTATGTATCTGATTCAGCAAGGACATGCCAGCCTCATCAGTTCTCCTGCAACAATGGACGCTGCATTTCTAAATCCTGGCTGTGTGATCAGGAAGATGACTGTGGAGACAAATCAGATGAAATGGCATCATGTGGTAAGTATGGTCGATGATCTCCATTATTCTCTAAAACATGGCTAACTTGACCATTCATTTACAACACATGCAAATGGTAGAAAAGACTGGGAAAACCGATGGGGCGAATATTGCATGTCAAAAAACTCTAAGCTTTGCTTAATTCAATCATAAAAATGTCTTCGTTTCATAATAGCTAACCAATGATATTTGAATAAAAATGACTTAACACCATTATCTTTGTCTGTCCTTCTATCTATCCACCCTCCTGCTCTGAAATATAAGTGCTTTGTGTTAAGTGCATGTAGCTTGGATACATTGTGTTCTTTCCTTCGTATTATGAATAGACATGTGCAACATTTAAGATTCCATAGCCATTCTCCTTTGTTTGAACTTAACGTTTTTTCCTTGAAATGGTTCAAACTAAAGGTTTTCGGTTGTATTGTCATAATTGAAGCACTTGCATTTATAGCTCCATCAAAGTGCATTTTGTCAAAGAAAAGCAACGACTTTAATTTGGCTTTAGAATCGTACATGAATTTTCAATAAACACAAAAAATCGAAAATTGTTTTTCTTCTATTACCTTTAATAGAAAGTAAATCGATGTTTAGATATAGATTTGGGGGTTTTAAAGGTTCAGAGTAAATTGGAGCCCCACAGTTCACTATGTTTTAATTTCAAACTCAAAAAACTAAAAAATAAATCTGCTTTTTTTCTAGTTATTGAACTTTTGGAAAAGATTGTAGTTGAATGAATAAGTGTGTGAATGAATATATTTTCTATTTCTGGCTCAGGGATCTCCCCTGAGCTTTAAATACAGGTGCTTTAACAATAACAAAGCCTTTTTAATAGTAGTGAGTGGTGAATACATCTGGATTAATTAAACCTTTAGCTCACATAGAGGTTTGAAAAGGGTTTTTTTGTTAACCTTTTGAGGATTAGCTATTTTATAATATTTACTATGAGAAGTAAAGTATTTCTTACCTTCAATAACTTTGAGTGCTAATCAGAATCTGGCAAAAGAAATGGGATAAAAAGAATGAATAAATAAATAAATCCAAGATGAGAATCCTTTTCATTCAATTGTATGATTCTATCTTTGGATAAACGTATTCTTGGCAAAAAATAATTTACCTTTCAAATGCCATTGCTTTTCTCTGTTATATATCTAAATATGGCTAACATTAAGGGAAAAAAGTTAAATATTGTGCCCACTGCTAAATTTAGCACAAAATATAGAATAATGTAGAGACTTTCAGGATGCCTGTAAGGGATATACTTATTCAGGCTTCTTTTACATAAAAAATAAGATTTTTATTTTTTTGTTAATTAAGAGAACTTATCCTATACCATATAAAATGGTGAATTCATGTTTTATTATTATTATTATTATTATTATTATTATTTTTTCTTTTTTTTTCTTTTAATCCTTTAGAAATAAGAAAGTTTGTTTGTGATTTGTTTGGGTTAAATGGAAAGTGCTAATGAGGGACTAAATAACGTGATTTGTAATATTCACAAAACTTGTATCTCATCAGTTTTCATAAATAATGTACTTGTGCTTAATCAGCACTTTTTTAAAGTACAAGTAAACAAAATATCACGAAAAAGCAACATTGCAGCCACTCAAGTTGCCCTCTATAAATTCCGAAACAGATGCTTAATTATGCTTCCATAAACTTGCTGACCTTGCGTGAGGCATCATTAAAAAAGCGGGCAAATCGCCAGATTGTTTGTATAAAATGATTGCCACTTTGTCAAATTGATTTCAAAGCGACTTATTTAAAAGAACCCGATGTGTGTGTGTGTGTGTGTGTGTGTATATATATATATATATATATATATATATATATATATATATATATATATATATATATATATATATATATATATACATATATACAGTATATTACAATTTGAGAATGGAAAAGCACTAATGTGTTAAAGAGGATTTCCCTGTATTTGAATTATGACATCATCACAGCTGTGGGACATCAGTAGCTACCACATTTGCTCAAAAATTGCAAATGGAATTTGTGGCTCTTCCAGCCAACATTCTTATTATACGGCAGCTGTCTGCAAAAGGGTCTTTCTCTGTGAAGAATATATTATGACATCATGTAAGATACACTATTATTTATGCATGCGGCATGCATTGTGTTATTATTATTATTATTATTATTATTATTCATTGCTTTATAAAGTGTCATCATATTCCACAGGCCTGTTAATGGGTATGACATCACTGTTTATGTCATACAATGTTGGATGCCCACGGGAGACAGTTGTAAACTAATTGAAAGCACAGTGATATCTATATATTTTTAAACAGGGGAGAGAAATAGTCATAAAAAATAGAAAACGTGAACATTCCTGAAAAAAAAAGAAAAGTGAATGTGAGAGAGAGGACAAGACAGATAATACTGTAATCACTTCTGGGAACTCTGGGTTTGACCAAAGTCTCCTGGTGAAGAGCTGCTTTCCCGGATCTCCTGGCAGAGGAGCGGTGGTTTGTCATGCCGTCTGCCACCCTCTCCCCTTAAGGCTGTCTGGGGCTATTCCCACCCCATGCATGGCTAGTCCTGCCCCTTTGCTAGGCTTCTACCCCAGAAAAGGGATAGCTCCAGTAGACTACCCTGAGAAAGTCCCAATAAGGAGAAGGAAATGTGGAGAGAGACTAAAGAACAGGCTCAGTAAGACAAACTGCATGCTATATTCTCAAAGAGACAGACAAACCTAACAGACAACCGGATCCTATATTTTATCTTAAAATGCGTAAAGAATAGTTTTTAAACAATGGATTTAAAGAAAAATCCTATTATTCCACACTGTGCATTAATGTTAATACTCCATAGAAAAACCACAGAAATATGTCTACAACGCACAGAATCAGACAGATAAATAGCAAATATTTAATGGAGACAACTATACTGTTATTCCCCTGAGTGATAAAACCGCTCAAGCAATGTATTATTTAAATTGCAAAAAAACATTAAGCTGTTCAGATGAAGATACCTTGGGGGTATTTTAGATTAAAGATTTCAAGTGTCTGTATAATGTCAAACAGTGGCAAACAGGACAGCGGAATTACTGGTATGTTTGAAACCTCCTCATTGCAGAAGAAAATAGAATTTTTACGTTTCACCATTAGTCACACGTGGAGAGGTAAATCATATGGTTAAGAATATAAAGAGTATGAAGTCTATTTTATAAATGGATAGTGTATTCTTGGTAGAAAATTGCTGCCTTTATAACTCTGGTGAAAAAATGTCATTTGTTTATCAACATTTTCTTATGATATTTGACTAAAGGCAGACTGGTTTTAAATGTATACAGTTGTGTGAAAAAGAAAATACACTCTCTTTGAATTCTATGGTATATCAGGACATGCTAACATTAATCTGTCCCTAAGCAGGTCTAAAAATTAGTTAAATAGAATTTCAGTTGGACTACAACACATGACTTAACAGGTAACATGATTTAACAAAAATAAAGCCAAAATGAAGAAGCCATGTGCAAGAAACTTAGTACACCTTATGATTCAATTGCTTGTAAAAACACCTTTAGCAGCAATAACTTGAAGTGACTTGCTTCCCCCAGAGACTCCTGGTTAAACCCAGAGAATTCACAGGTATGCTCATACCTGCATCCCTCTTTCTAATCCTCCAAGAGTTGCACTTTCTGCCCTTAGAAATGCCAGTGGCCATTGGGTTCGCGTAGGTTGTGACATTTAGTGGTAATTCCACTAGAATAAATATATGCATAATAGCTAGATTCACAGATACATAAATAACATATTATAATGTTACTTTGTATCAAATTGTAGATTTCTTAGGGAGATTAAATAATTGCCATTGTCGTTACATGTGTGATAGAAAGTTTGATGGTTTAACATTGGAGGTTACAATGAAAGGACCTTGAAATGTGAATTGTTAATTAATAGTCTGTAACTTCAATACTAGTTTAACAAAATTCATGTTTTTAAACTCATGTACAATACATGAGTTACAGCAAAGGACCTTTTGTGAATTGTAAGTGCCACAAAATACTTTTTGAATAGATCGAACTAACAGCTTCTTTTGTATTCTTTTAGAAACCAAAGTTTGTATTCAGCAAAAAAAAAAATTGTGTTGAAAGGAAGGAATATGATGTTTAATCTTTTTTGTTACTGGGTTATGTGGAACAGTCATTCTTATAAAATCTCACAACTGAAGCTTTTGTCATAAGCCAACGGCTTGGTTTTGAAAGGTGTTCATTATATAAATATTAGATTAGTTTCTGTGACTTTATTTGCCCAGTGTCCCCGATGGCCAGTCTGGGCTCATCTAGATCTTTTGACCACTCAAAAAGTTAATTCAAGGGAAAAAAAAGGACAGAAGAAGAGAAAAGAAAAGACAGAACATCTATAATCTCGTAGTCACGTTGTGTAGGTGGAAGAATCAGTTGCGTAATGCTTTACGGAATATCGCTGAATTCCGAGAATCTAGATAGAAATTCTGTAGGTGGGAGAAAAAGAAACATATTTTGAAGATTAAACAAGTTATGACAGAATCCACATTATATAGTCATGTTATTATTTTACTTTTTATTCAATATTGTATAGTCTTTATAGAGTCCAATTACTGTACGTTATGAAAGACCGTTCTGTTTTATGGAACAACCTTGTAAACGGTAATTAACTTAATGTTTAGGGGAGATAGATATTTCAAAGGATGTTCAAAGGTTAAGGGAAACTACTAATAGCACAAAAAAGTGCATTATAAAAATGTGATGTTTACAGCAATAACCTAATTAAAATGTATCTCGTTTTTGCACAGAGCTGCAGACTTGTGATCCTTCAACTCATTTTGCTTGTGGAAATGGCAGATGTATTAGCGTCAAATGGCAATGCGATTCAGGTAAGTAAATGCTTGGATATTCAAATATTCCGTTCCTTGAAATGTAATAAACGTAACAATAATTGAAAAATGGACGGCTGAAAACCTGAAGTATTTTAGAATTTGAGCCATTTATTTAGTATCTGTTAAAAAGTAAATGTTGCCCTTTTCTCTAACTACTTCTAATAACTGCTTTGGCCAGAAAATATGTTTCATCTCCCCCAAGTTTACAGTATTTATAAAAAGAAAACAGTTCCAATAATAGTTCGAATTTTTCCATAAAACCTAAATTAAAATTGTATCTCTGCATGCTTCCATGTTTAGGCCCACGGGCTATGATCAAACTGCATTTTTTCAATATACAAAAAATATTTAGGCATTTACAGTAATGCTATGTGTGTATCTGTGTGAATATGCCTTTTTTTTGTTTCAGCCGATGATTGTGGTGATGGTAGCGATGAGGTCGGCTGTTTAGACTCCTGTTCTGATATTCAGTTCAGATGTGCCAGCGGAAGATGTATCCCAGGACACTGGCTTTGTGATGGCGATAATGACTGTGAAGACTTCAGCGATGAAATAAATGCTAACTGTTCTAAGACAGGTTGGTGCTACCAAAAACCAAAATATTAGTGTTACAAAATCTCGGCTTCACAACATCAAGAACCAGTCACTGTCCTGTTATTTAAATAAAAAAAGAATTTGCACCCCTATTCAGCCTTAATTTGCTTCCGTGTAAAACATTTGGCAGGGCTTCTAATGTACTCCCATTTGCCAACATCAAAAACTTAGCTAGTTTTAGTTCTGTGCCAAACCCATCTGGGTTCGAAAAGGTGCGAAAACCTCCCCAAGCAAAACTAGTAATAGCTTTGCTTGTTTTCTGTAATATTAACAATAATAAAATATTTTCTATATAAATGATAAAGGCAAATTATATTTTATTTTCTCTGACATCATAATGGTTAAAAAAGTTTCAGAAATAATAGAAAACGGGCAAATCGACTCCACTGAAAGACATCCAGGCCAACAAATATGGATTTCATTTGTGGATTACTGATTTGACTGGTTCATCTATAATTTGTATTTCATTTTTTACTGTTTACCAGTCAAAGCAAAGTGTTGTAGCTAGATTGACTCAGATCAGCCCAAACTGTGTGTGTTGTTTTGTGAAGGGTCAACGTAACCCTTGTCTTAGCTAAAATCTGCAAGGTTCCTAGTCGGCTGAAACTGTGGCCAGTCCTAGCGGAGCATAGAAAAATATTCTCATGGGTCGGGGAACCCTTTTCAACTAGGGGTACAATAATATATGGCCGGAGTCCAAACTCACATGGTATCTAAGTCGGGTTCCGTGTTTCAGTGCTTTGTGAATAGGGCATTTGTCAGGGTGTCCTTCCTGTAGCCACCTCTAAAGCGTTTTGTATAGCCAGTATTTGTGGACTATTATGTGGAAACAGAAACGGGCCTTTTTTGTGTTTTCTGAGAGGGTCATGGCATATACCCTTCTTTACAATATAACATGACGTTTTTGTTAGTCGGTCACGGTATCTTAGCAGTACCACAAGATATTTCCTTTCTTTGCAGTGTGCTGGTAAGGTTTTTTTGGTCTTTATTTGCCTCTTAAGTTTAGGAAGGGGAGTTGTCTACAGTCAATACTGATTGATAATGATTGGTGTTTACGACTGTTAAAAATAGCAGGTTTTTATCGTCGGCTGAAGTCGGAAAGGACGGCCATTACTCTACAGAGCTTCTGCTTCCTAATTACATTGATACATTTTCGGATCTGCAGGATATGTGCGTCGGCCGTTAAAACACAAAAAAGAAAGAATTGTATATCCATGAAGTGAATGCAAAAACAAATGCAGAAAATAATGGAAGATTTATGGGAGAATAAAATCCCCTTGAAAGCCATAGCTTTTATGTACTTTAATAAATCAGCTCAGTTTTTACTGCCACGGGATTGCAGAAGCTTTGAAAGAAAATAATATTTTCATGTAAGCGCCTTTACTCGTCCTTTTGGATCATTCTTGTATTTAAAACAGAAAAAAAGAGCAACATAGAAATATAATAATGATTGAAACGGGTACACCTAAGTTGAATTGAGTACGTACAAAAGGTTCGTTTTCATTAAAAGGGAATGAATACTGAAATGATGAATTTCTACAATGAAACATGCAATGCAAATTGAATTAGGTTTCGGACCAAGGATCACACAAGTTTACTTGACAATGCCATAAAACCAGCTACATTCACATTTTATATTTTTGTTCTTTTTTTTACCAATATCCGCACTCTCAACCAGTTGGGTTATACCTACATCATACAGTGTGAAGAAGAGTATGTTGAACACTTTCTAAACCTTAAAACTGTACATAAACAGTAAAAAAGAACAAAAATAGGTCATTATTTTAGCATCAACCTAGCACTTCCATTAGAAAGAAGAGAGGACGTGATATAAATGCTTGTGGAAGAAACAGGAGAGAGATTGTTGGAGACTCTACATAAAACTAGGGGTAGACATTAAGCTAACCTAAATCTAAGACAAGACCAAGGACCGATTAAGGTTTGTGTTTTACATTGGGGGGAAAAATTGATTAATCTACCATCAAATGCTATATTTCTACATAATTTATGAAATAACCAGTAAATGGATGGATGTTTATCATTTTTTATAAACAGCATCATGAGTTTTAAGTGTCTTATTTTTCATTATAGGAGATATGTTTTTTATTCAGAAAAACACAGTGGTCAAGTAACGTGTAGGTTGGTTACCCAATAGGCTTTGTAGCAACTTTGCTGGCCAATAGAAGCTATGGATTTTCCAGGATTATTTAAATATACTAGATTCCACCCCCCCCCAAATTGGTAATTTAGTAATCACTCCTTCAGATACAGTAAATATGATGTTATCTGGTCTTGCGTACCAAGAGTGGGTTAACTCTTTAAGAGCTGGTGTGCTGAGTCACGTGGTTTAAGGTAATGGTAAATTATACAGACAAATGTTTTTACTCTTTATAGAAAGCAAAACCCATGAATCATGTGCCAGAATATCTCAGATTATTAGATTTTACTTCTTTAAGAGGCTTTCCATGGATGAGCTAGATATAATAAAGAATTTATGTCCATCATTTTTTGTAATGCAATTCGCCTTACTCAAAAGGAAAGGTCCCCTGCCCTCTTTTGATAATTTAATTGGGGGTTATTGTAGAGCATTTGTAATATCTCAGTCCTATTTCAAATTGAAATTAACTAGAAATGTCACGTTTTAACACTGACCATGAGCCTTAAATTATGATTAAATGCCATTAAGATCTATCAAAATTAAATATTACTTTCTCAAAATAAGATTTGGCAATCGTACTGGGAAAAAAAAAAGAGAGTCCCAGTAAAGCAAAACTGTGTGTTCATGTTTATTCTTTTTCCACAATCAAATGAGTTACTATTTTTATAGATTACAATAAAAGGGTTTAAATTGTCCAGATTGAGCACTGATTACATTTAAATGATGTTTTTAAGTATCGACACAGTATGTTCGTAGTATGAGCACCGGCATTAAGTTAATTGTAAGGCGTATAAATCTCAGCTATACTCACACACCAAATTAATCATTATAAAGCTCTTACCTACACATGTGTGGAATAAGATTGCAATGATAGCCTAGTTAACGACTTTAATGGCTAAGCATTTTTAAAGATAAACAAACATTTTAGTAACGCAACTGTTTTATGTGCTTGAACGGATATATTATGGAAAGAACTTTACAAGATATTTATATAAACAGTTTTTTTAACAATACAACTCCAATGTAATCTGTATGTCATTTTACAAATGCAATTATGAATACAGTTAACATTTTAGGTCTTATGTTTTTAAATGGTGATTATATTACGTTTTTTATGATAAATGTTGATTGGAGAATTTCATTTTGAATACCAGGTATTGCTCAGGTGGAGAGTGGCCATATAAATGATTGCCCGATTCCCTGATGAACTGGTCTCAGATACATTTGCATCTCAGAATAACTTTTAGATGCTCTTTCTAAGGTGAAGGCATAGTCTAGAGAAAGTGACCTTGCTTGATGCACTTTTTCAAGGTCTAAAGGTGTTTCTTGATCTTTTGGCTTGGATCTCTTGTAAATGCTTGGTCGTCTAGACTTGAGGTTAGGAATGCTATGAAGCTTGAGGTTGAGTTACCTTCTCTGCTATGGCTGGTGGGTAGAGGGTTGAACTTTTATAACACCAACCATGGGTTGGGCAAATATAATGAGTATGAAACTAGTTAACATGAATGGGCTGCAGCTCACCCTATGATTACTTTATGAACAGGTGTTTCTCCACTTCTTGCAATTTGTATTCCCACATGCCATATAAACAGAAAAATCCTGATTTGCGTATCATGGTGACCAAACAGAGCAAAGTCAATGAAGGATATGGACGGAAAATAAGCCAATGGTAGACAGTTCGGTAAAGCAGATTTGTTGGACAATAAGAGTTTTAAGAAAAACTGCATTTTATGACACTTTGCAAAGTCTTTGAGATGTTCAAATTTTATTACCGAAGTTGCTAAATTGGCAAAAAAAGGTTGACCTTGGCAGGTGCCTGTATTAAAAAATACTATTTATTTTAAATAGAAATATCAAAGATATTCTTTTTATGGATTCCCATGCTGAACACGTTCATGCCCTCTCACTGAAACTCAAAGTATTTGTTTGTTGTTTTGACACTTTAAGACAAGTCTTCATTGTAAAAGACTTCATTAATATTGAATAATATATTATTAGTCACAGCACAAACACTTTGATAACTAAAAATAAAGTTAAATGTGTCAAGTATGTCCTAAACAAAAGTTAGTCAATGTCTGTATGTATTGGTATTACTTTAGCCAGTACTGGGGTGGATTAACAAAAGAGTAGGCCTCCAGGGTAACAAGCC
Organism: Spea bombifrons; assembly: GCF_027358695.1. Classification (NCBI taxonomy): domain Eukaryota; kingdom Metazoa; phylum Chordata; class Amphibia; order Anura; family Pelobatidae; genus Spea; species Spea bombifrons. The sequence continues at coordinate 5,180,870 of NC_071093.1, read as the reverse complement.
TCAAGTAACACCTGGTACTGCAGTATACGTTATTATTGTTTTATGATAATCATGCATATTATCTACTTAAATGAAGCTGGGATCAGTTCCAAAGATAAAGACCAGCTTAATGGGGAGCAATAATCATGACAACCCTGAGAACTATAAGTGAAGAAACACAAGTTTGCGTTATTTTTTATTAGCATACACTTTAAAAATGTTATTCTACAAAATAAATATTTATTTGTAAATGACTTAATTTGTGGATATATTTTCATGGATTTCAGAGTCAGAATGATGTCACAAATAAAAACAAAATAACTATTCATCTAATGTTTTAATATATTTTAGTGTTAAAAACGACATGCGAAAAGATCACTTTTAATACAATATGTGTGTTTTGAGGATTTGTTGTAAACTGAACTAATTGCTAATTAAGACGCATTTCTTGCACATTTTTCGTAGTAACACAGCTCTAGTAAAGACATTTCAGGGCAGAAATATTTGTTGATGTAGGTTCTTTGGAGGCTCAGTGGAATGTCAATATGGCTTTTTTTGTGTAATTTGTTTATAAAGGTATCTTGTCCCCTTTCATCATAACACCCTGCTTTGATATAGTGTGAAAATCACAAATTCTAATGGAAATGATAGTAAACAGACTCTCCATCTTAAAAGCAAGATCATAAGAAACCTTCAAAGGGCTTTGTGAGCAATTAAAATTGATCCTTGTTCTAGCTGCGTATACTCTCATCTAACACATAATTATACGGACATTTTCGCTACTTAAAGGGGAACTGTCACATTCCAGGTTATCTCTCACCCTAATTAGTAAACCTATCGTTTTTCTTTTTCAGTTTAGAAATGGCATAAAAAAATATTCAGATTTTGTATTTTGATTTGCTGTGTGTTGGAGCTGCCATCTTGCTTCCATATCAAAGTTTATGGAACTTTAGCATTGTCACAAGATATTTCCAATAATATCTTTAAAGAGGTATAAGTGGCACGCAATAACTAGAGCTAGGGACACAATTCAAAAAGACTGCTGAAGGACCTTTGACTTTCTATTTGTGCTGACAGTAGGACGGGACTGGTGAAGACAGGGAGGCCAGATATGATCGAGAAAAAATGGCAGCCACTCCAAAGTACGATATTTGCAAGCACCCCCCTATACATCCAACTTTTGTTGAAAGAGAGTTATTAGACAATAGACATAATGGCAAATTCATGGTGATACAATATGTTTTTCTATAAGTTGTGTCACATTGCCTAAAACAGAAGCCATGTCTTTTCTTTTAAGCATCCCCTGTCTCTGGAGCATGTGAAGGAAATCAATTCCAGTGCCACCCCGATGGAAATTGTATCCCCGAATTGTGGCTGTGTGATGGAGAAAAGGATTGTGAAGATGGAAGTGATGAAAGAGGCTGCAAAGGGCCTCTCCGCCAGTGTGATGCTAAGACAAAATTTGCGTGCAAAAATACAGGTATTGTACATTTGATGATTTGGAATTTCATATTTCTTATAGTTTTGTTTTTTCATTTATTTCACTAATTACTTTTACCCTGCCCTTTGAAATATTTCAAAATCACTCCAAGTGTGTATCTGTCAATTTCAAAATGTCTATTGTTTTCACTTTAGAAGTTGCATATCCCTTGCTGTGTTGCGAGTTGGTGTTTCCTATTGCGAATCCAGAATTATTATTCATTACAAGCCCTACGATATTTTCACCATCTTTCTCCTCCAGCTAAAGTCTCCAGTGCATAATCCTCCTCTAATAAAAAAATAATTATGCATCAAAAAGGGATGGCTTCATGTTAAATATAATGTGGGGTGCTGGGCATCTGACAAATCCACATCATCTAGTCATTCAAATTGTATGATAAGTTAAAGACATCAATGGCAACCTGTCCACTATATCCCCCCATCACTGATCTGGATGGAGACAAAAATAACCTTAAAATGCCAAAATATTACCAATCTTATATTGAAAAAAAAATGAATTATGTACGTGTCGAGGGAAATAAATATTGTTAATCTTTTTTTTTTCCCCAGTTATGGTTGAAAAATGTTTGGCAAGAGTAAAGCATTGTGTGGTCGCGGGTGTTTCATAGGGAACAACTACCTTTGAAACGACATTCCGTTTAGGTTGTATTTTTTTATTGTCTCACCGCATGTATTTAGGAATTCTGCGTTGTTGTGCTATAGTTCAGTTCGGCCGCCATCTGGAACCGACGGCACCTGGAAAGCCCCAGGCACGTGTGTAGATACTGCTACATTTGCACATATCCAAAGAAAAATAGCAAGTAAACAAACATAAATTTTACCTGACAATTGCTTGGCTGTAACCGAAACAGCTGGTAATTCTCCCATAAAGTTGAAATATAATTGAGATGTATTTCCTCTTTAGTGATACTTAAAATAGAATAAATAATTCAAGTGTTTCACAGAGGCGATGGTACATTTTAGAAATTCCGCTATAATTCTTGTGCGAAAGTGCAGCTAAGTAATAAGGATTAAGTATGTCATCACAGGTGCCGGAACAGTAAGATTATCCATATTATTATTTCATGCAGTGTTCAGTGTTAGCAATGAGAGTATCTTTTTGTTTCACATTGGTCACTTTTAAATAATTGGCAGCAAAAAGTTAATCAAATGTCTTGGTCTTGTTTACGAGCTTCTATTCTGTCTCAGACACTACTATAGAATAGGAAGTAAAAAAAATATTTATGTAAAAATGACCTTGGCTTTTCTGAAATCTGCAGTCATTTATGCAATTTTAGGGTTTTTATTTTTGGGGGGCTACAATAATAATAATAGAAAAACAGTGGAATGGATTATAAATAAATGATTTGCTTTTGGTGGAATATGTTAAAAAAATGACAATAAAAAAATCAGTGAACTCATTAGAATTCAAGGTACGCTATTAGTATAATTAACAAATACACTGTAGGTTTATTATGTTGCTACCTAATAAAAACATATGCAGAATAAGCGTGTATCTTTAACAGATTTCCAACCGGGGCTATAAAGTGAAACGTACTGGACAGATTATATTATTTCCATTGACATCGGAGATCTGCTTGATAATGTGTTTCTTTCGTTGAGTTGAAGAATATTTTTTAAGGAACTCATTTTATATTCATTAAGATGAAAGAAAATCCAACAAACAAACATATTATGGCGTCTGCTGCATCTATAAAACAAGATGTTGAGGAAAGCAGCATCAAATTTGTTTTGGGATATGGCCAATTTGTTGGCAGTAGCTCTATGTTACATCAGCTATTAGGCTCGTTCTTGTCTTACTCTTGTAGATTGGCTGTGACGTCTATTAATAACGCCTAGGTCAGGATAGCAGCGATGCGTCAGTATCATCTACTTAAACGCAGATATCTGCGTAATAAACTGGAAAGCCTATTTTAGTGAATCCTACGCATACCAGATGCTGTATGTTCTAGAAAGCCTGTTTAAAATCGATCAGAAGTGTTACATTGTGAGAAACATGCATTAGGGACTCATATATACCGAGAAGTAGTAAAGTCCGATATTATTCCAAGATCATGATTAATTCCCTAATTAAGGAAATTCATTATACTTTTTTATCTGCCTTCTATAGGTTATTTGTTTAGGTGCTGTTTTTAATATAACTATAATAGAAAAAAAAACAATTGTGACATTTTTATTTGTTTTGGAAGAAAGCGACACTTTTTTGTAACTTTTGCTTTTAATTGGAATTGTTTGTTTAGGGATTACTTTGTTAACTTTTAATTACATGTTACTTTTTATGTATATGAAACCCAAGCACCTTGGGTAAAAGATCATGATCAATAGATTTGATTGGAAAGGAATAGAAAGCAGTGTTCTAGCAAACACTCTCAGCAGGAGGATACGTCTTTCAGATGTTACTACAAGGAAAACAGTTTTTACAATTACCGTTATCAAATCACACATTAATAAAACACAAAAACACAATAAATTACTAGTGTAACATTCCATTGCCAATAGAGTCGCTCTTACGGACCTTTAAAAGTTAAATCCTGGCACCAAAGCCATTGGTCTTTCCAGGTGTACCTTGGCCTGCCCTTTGCCAGGAGGACTCAAATCCATGTTCCTCCCAGGCCAAGTTGCTCATAGTGGTTGTCCGAGTTTGATCTCCTGTGTGGCAGCAGGAAGATGTCCCTTGGCATGGGCATCTTGGCACCATTTTTAAGGATACACTAGTACATCCTAAGGGGTACAAACAGGTTAAAGCAGGAAGAAATTGGCATTCTAAATGGGCTGAATTTAGAGACAATTAGAACACTGAACATATAATTGAACGGTTGCACTAGTTGATTACTGTTTGTTTTTTTGACTTATCCTAGTTTGGAAATTTACCTGCGTCTAAGACCCAGCTTCATGTTTTTTAGGTTTTTTTTATGGAAGGCTAAAGTACTTTATTTACCACAACATGGAGTTTAATTTAAGTTGCAGCTCCTCTTTCTCTTGATGTTGGCTAATCATACTAAAAAAGTATTCCCTTTCTGGGTTTTTTCCCATATGACATTTTAGGCAATTGACCCTAACAGAATACACAAGCTAAACCAGCTTTACAGTCACCGAAGCAGCAACAGAAGAAAAATCAATTTCCCTGATTCTTTAGAACGTTAAAAACTTTAAACATGTTTTCTTATGTACTAACAAAGCTAGAATGTACAAGGAAATGTATGTTTGATCTGAAGAAATCATATATATATATATATATCAAATAGTTTACATGCTATATGTGCACAATATGTAGATACTAATTTTTCTTTTCCCAATGAGATCGAATGCAATATTTTTTTTTTCCTAAGATTTTTTTTTCCTTCTGTGTGATGTGGGGTTGTAAATATAATGTTTACAGAATGCAATCTGAAAAGCTATTTATTTATCACTGATTATTGTAAGGCTATATAAAGAATGAATAATGTGATTTTCTTCACACATGAATTATTTTTAATTTATTTTTTCAGAAATACTATTTTTACTCTAATATGCCTCATGTGTCAATTTGTAATTTAAATGCCATATTTCTAAAATAATATTGTTAAAAAAATGTAATCTGGGGAAAAAAATATGATCTAGATCTAGATCTGACTATTCCAATAGTGACAGATCTTCTAAACATTTCCAAACATTGTCAATACCAACTTAAGACGCGTAAATCATTTATTTTAAGTTTAAATCTAATTCATCCAAGTAAAAATAATGTGTTTCATTGTGTTTCTGATATTTGTGTTGTTTCTGTTTTCCAAGGGAGATGCATTAGCAATGCATGGGTATGTGATGGAGATATTGATTGTGAGGACCATTCAGATGAGGATAATTGCGAAGGTTATATGTGTGGACCACCAAAATACCCTTGTGCTAACGATACCTCCATCTGCCTGCAGCCTGAGAAGCTTTGCAATGGGAGAAGAGATTGTCCTGATGGATCTGACGAAGGCGAAATATGTGGTATTCAGCTACATTTCAATTAAAATACATATTAAGCCCTTCACGGATAATTATGCATATTTTTATAAATTTTCCTATTTGTATTGAGGTTTTTCCTCCTTCCTTAACAAATCTGAATCGTTGCATTGAAGTGTTACATTTTAATTGAACATGAAAATTCTTTCATTATTTTTTCATTCGTGTAACACAATATTTATTAGGGCTAGAATTTTACAAATGTTAATACATTATCAATTGCTAATTTTAATGAAAAAGCTCAAAATGTAGACTTCCTTGAATTTTCATCTATACTTTTTTCATTTTAAGACAAATATTATTAGTCTAGGCGCGCGTCACTTTTTGTGTTCTGCATATTTTAACCCCTCCATGACAAAGCCCGTACATGTACGAGCTCACAATGCATTGTTTAAAATGGGTTTAAGGACAACCCATTGTCCTTAAGGGGTTAAAATTTGTCTTAACGGGACTGTAGCCTAAATACCAGTCATTAATTCAAAAATTACACTTCAAAGGTCTGCTAAGGTTCCTGAAATGCCTACATAGGCTATTCCCCCAAGGGCCGTTCTTCCACTTTCTATGTAGTCATTTTCTCACCAGCATCCTTGAGATTTTGCTTAAGATTTCTTCCAAGGGATAAGTATAACCTGGGGGTGTGGGGGGGGGGGATAGTCACCGACATCCATTGAGTATAGTTATTAATAGGACTTATGTTTTCACTTCTTTGCACTGTAATTTATCAGACAGAGGTGGAACATCACTAGAAATCTCCTTGGACCCTAGCTGCTTTCTCTTGTAACTCCTGATTGTATGACGATAACACAATCAAGGTCTATTTAAATATTTAAGTATTTATTTAGTTATTTTTAAAATATTTTTAATTAATTATTTTATTTATTTATTATTATTTGTGACAAGGGCAAACTATTGCTTCCCTTTCTTCTCTGATCGCTCTTCATGCTGATCATACAGTGATCAGCAAGCCCTCCTGTGCAGCCTTTCCTAATCTAACTAGTTATGATGTATTACGTGATGTAGACCCTAGGAGAGTTTGTCCAGACCCAGGAGGGTCTCATAAAAAGAGGACGCCGAACATCTGTTAGGACGTTTTAATCCCTTTTAATGTAACCACACTCTGTTTCAATCTCATTATCTATTTCCATGGCATTAAAATCAAGCTTCTGATCAAATGTATTCTTTTTTTCCTGGAAGCTATACTTAATTCATTATCAAAGGAAAACCTAATTTATGTTGAAATCTCTGCCATCATGGTTATCCCCGAGGGGATGATAATGCATTTTACTTGGACCAGTTTCGTGCAATTTTGTGCAATTGGAATTTTAAACTCATTTTGAATTGATATGTAAAAAATATATATTAATTTATATTGTCAATCTCCCTAAAGTTATAGACATAGGTGGTGTGGCCCTTGTCTATCTATAATACATACTATGCTATATGTCGGAAGTCTTTTATAATTCCTGCGGGAGTGATATACTTTATATAATCTTATTTTGAAAGAAACAAGAATTGTTTTAAAAAAAAAAAAAAAAAAAAAAAGACTATTTTTCTAATTTACTATTATGTGGGATTTTTTCAGTTTTTCATAGTGTTTTCAAGCGTTCCCAGGCGTGACGCTAGTTAAAGACTTGTTACACAACTGTATTTTATTTTGTTAATTGTGAAATGGATGTTATACTTTTGCAGATGAATGTTCTTTGAATAACGGAGGCTGTAGCCATCAGTGCACAGTAGTCCCGGGAAGAGGAATTGTTTGCTCTTGTCCATTGGGAATGCATTTAAATGCCGACAACAAGACATGTGACATTGTGGATTACTGCACAAAGCATTTAAAGTGTAGCCAAGTTTGCGAACAACACAAGCACGTTGTGAAATGTTCATGTTACGAAGGATGGGTATTAAATGCGGACGGAGAAACATGTAGTAATATCGGTACGTTCGGGTTTAACCGCCTCCTTTGGGTTCGTATTTTAGGAGTCGATTTCTGAAACGATGCAAATCTGTTTGTCTTTTTATAAAAATATCATATGTATGATTTAAATGTCTGACACTCATTACACTTCAGGTGATCACTCCGGATGCGGCACTCTATTAGCTGTCATATCACATTCTCTGCAGAATAATTGTACTAACCCCTTTTATTATGGAAATGTATCAAACACGTCGCTCGCAGAGAGATCATCAGGATAGCAATTATATTTTAACTGAAGTGGAAGCGAAGGTTTCAGAATGCTTTATATGCTTAAAATCTAAGTTGGATAAAGGCAATGTCTCAATTTTTGGTAATTATTAAGTCTAAATTGTCAGGTCATGTTTTTTGCTTTGAGTGGAACCATGCAGATCTGTCATCGTGCTGTCCCGTTTTAGTTTGTCCTCTTCTATCCATGTATCATTAGAACATAGTCGCTAACTTAACCCAAAAAGTGTTTGCTATCAGGATCTCCTTTGATGGGTATCTTCAAATACAAGACCTTATAATCTATGGCCATGAAAAGTGGGTCCATCTGGAAGGGACCCAAATTTAAGACCCATGATTGAGACAGGACCTTAAATCAGGTGTAGAAGAAGGAAGATTCAGGGCTTGATAAACTTTTTCTTCTTTGCCATGGTCACTTTGCTATTTACTTTGCATCTAATAATAACAATGCTGTTACTTTGCTTTCAGATACATTTGAACCTTTTATCATTTTTTCCATCCGTCACGAGATCAGACGAATCGACCTGCATAAAAGGGATTACAGTCTATTAGTACCTGGATTAAGAAACACTATAGCATTGGACTTCCATTTCAATCAAAGTTTACTGTACTGGACTGATGTTGTTGAGGATAAAATATACAGGGGAAAACTATCCGAAACTTCTGGTAAATGGCTTTTTCAAGAATATTTAATCTAAGATTAAAGTAAACTGTAGTAATTTAGAACACACTCCGATTATTGATGGTTAACTACAGGGCTGGACCTGCGATAATGGGGCAGAGCTGACACTTTAAGGCAAGTGGCCGTCTGATGGCGTAACTGCGACCAGTGGCTGGAAACGCATGGTATATATGCTCAGATGGACAGTCTGGGCCTGGTTAACTAAATAAGGTTTGGCATACAGCATCACAGTCCTCCAAAGGTGTGGCAAAGTCTTTGTTTTGCTTGTTAGCCTTCATCTTTGTTATTACTGATTTGATAGGCCAATCTATTTATAGTTGTGTATAGCTGTGATCTTACAAAAAATAATAATAATAATGTCATCTATATTTATTTCTAAAAATAACGGCCATTTCTGCTAGTTGGCTGTACTTGGAAACTTTCTAGATCTACAGGCCCAAATGTCTCCCCAATAAACCATTCATGTGTGTCAGAAAGTCAAAGTTAGTTGGGCACGGGAGGGCAGGGACGGGGTGGAAATGGGCAGGAAAAGGGCAAAACCAAATGCCACTGTCCCTGCCGGGAGAATAAGCTACTGTCTTGGATACCTTGTAATCAGCTGTAACACAGATAGACGCTGGGGTATATACACAGAATGCCCAGAAGACCCCCAAAAAACTTTTATTTGGAGCTAGTGTATTAAAGCTGCTGTTCCACTTAGACAGAATATTAATTCTGTGGTAAGCAAATGAAACTTAGCAGGTTGATCATTTTATTCTTCCCTAACCATAGTAAATCATAGAAAACCCTGAAACATTCATAACTTTCTTCACCCCTTCTTGTGTGCCAAAAATTAATGCTAACAAAAATATTTACCCAATAAATGATTAATAAAGTGCTAGCAGTGATACCTCTAATGCTGTATTAAGTTACACTAATGTGAAATTCAGCCAAGTAGGTGGAACGGCACCAATAAAGGGCTACATTTGTAACAGTTAAAGAACACGGATAGAAAATATGTGAACGCAGGAAAGAGCTTTTAAGCAAAATGTTTCTTAGACTGTGCACCTGAAAGATGGATTGCTGATTTCCATAATTAGGAAGTAAAAAAAAATGTTGTTTGTTATTTTTATTGCATACAAATAATGTTATACATTTCTCAGCTAGGTTATTCTTTCATATGCTTTCACAAATCATTGTTTTTTGGCAATGTCAGGATCTGATGTATTATTTTTATTTTAATGAGTAACTAATCGTGTGAAGTAGTGTGGATTTGGAACTCAAGTCATCAAGGTTTGCAAAAGCTTAGAACTTGGCCACCTAGAGCATTACCCTGCGATGCACTCTGTTAATCATCTGATTACGCGTTAATTGGAGGAATTTTAAAACTCTGGTGGTAATGTAGTCCTCGAAGACCGGGTTCAAGATCCCAGAAGAAACTTTATGGACTTCTGTTTACTTTCAGGTTAATCCAATTAGCAAGTTTCTTAAACTAAAAACATCTAAAGAACAGCTAAAAAATGCAAGCCCCTAACAAGCAAATTATATGTACCGCAGTATAAAATAATGACTTTGTATGTGTAATTATTGCATGTATCCTGTCTAGATACTAAAATGTATGTGCATGCCTGCCTGCTACCATTTTGAGATTTTTGCGGAAAATAACTGCCCCTCCCCAACATGGGCAATTGTGGAAGGGGAGTTGGCTGCATATAAGGGCAGGGCTAATCAGGTGTGTGGGCAGGGCTAGGTGGATAAGGGTGGGGTTAGCCTGAGACAGCCTTTATTAGGTGGGGGTGGGCAAGAGGTCGGCATGTCCATGTGAGTTAAAATTACCCGAAAAACAAGAGAGATGGGGGGACAACAACTATTTTAACAGGGTCATGAATGCAGAGATCCTTCTCTTCACCATTGTTCCAGACAGCTCCTTATCTCAAACAACCATACAGCCCAGCGGCCATAACCAACTTCACTGTTGGTCCAGGGGGTCTCTTTCTATAAAATGTTAATTTTTGGCATGACAAAGAACAAGACGTGGATTACAATTAGTGACTTCTTCATGCCATCAATGCACATTACCCACCAAAATATAATTTTTCAAAGAGGTAGAAAAGATGGAAAGGCACTGAGAGAACTTAACATTATTATTATTATTATTATTATTATTATTATTATTATTATTAATTGTTTTATATAGCTTATGCAGATATGGCACGAGTAGAATAATATTATTAACGAATCAATGTAATGTGTTAATGTAAAAAGAAACATCATATGTTGCTGGAATTAATATAGATTTGTGAATGTGGTGAATACTTATTATTAAAATCATTTTCCTCTTTTATAGGTGTAAGTGGAATTGAAGTAGTTATTCAACATGGACTTGCAACGCCCGAAGGGTTAGCAATTGACTGGATAGCTGGGAACATTTACTGGATAGATAGTAATTTGGACCAAATAGAAGTTGCTAAATTAGATGGCAAAATGAGAGCAACGTTGATAGCAGGCGGTATGGAACATCCCAGGGCAATTGCTTTGGATCCTCGTTATGGGTAAAGTTTTAATTTCTCTGTGAAAATTGAAATATATCACAATTTAAGGCCTTAGTACTAAAAGGATGCGACCCGTGGGGAAAAATGTATTTCACTTGCTTTTTCAAGGTCCACCCAGCGTTGTGAAACAATGTTTCTCACCTTTGGCTCTAGGAATGGGGCTATCCAAAACATAAAAGTAATCCCTTTTGTGCTTAATGGCAACAAATTCTGAAATGTCCTTTGGTTGTGGAGGAGCAAATATATTAAGAGGATGCATTACCTCCTCAGCTGATGTGAATGGACCCATTAACAAGTCACACTCAACCTCCACTATGGATAAATTAGACCTATTCATATTAAATGAGTGATGAGAAACATGGATGTGGTTTATGAAATATACAATAGTACATGTATGAAAGAAGTATACACAGTTCAAAAACATTCTTGTGTGCGTTATATAATATATAGGAAAGTAACAGAGAGTTTTCCTGCAATAATCACTCGCTGACACTCGCCAAAAGCCATTAAAATAACAAAATACTTTTTTGATACTTCCAGGTCAAAGAAAGGTCTTAAGAAATGTAATCACCATCAAGAAGAATACAACATTATTGATTTTAACTAATTTTATATTAAAAAATAAACCCTTTTTAAATCACAAAAAATGATCCTCTGATTATTCTTTGTAATCAATGGTTGATAATAGGATACCCTTATTCTTCCTTTTCTTTCGATTGCATGCTGAGTGTCGATGACACTTCTGTGTCTCCAGCTTAGGTCGTTATCCCCCACAACCCCACATGACACTTTATGAAGAACAGGAGTTATTACAACTGCTCATTCTGTCTGACATTTACATTAAGTGGTACTTGACCTTTTCAGTCTAGCATTTTAGATATTCCCTGTTTGGAGAAAATAATTTTGATAATGCTGTTCAATGGCTCAGTTGATTTTAATGGAACTTTAGTTTGTTTTACAGAGGCGGAATTTATCAGGATTTTATATCGTATATTAGACGTAGCATATGAACCACATCAACTCTGATTTTGTTTGTAGTTTAATCACCTGTGTTCCTAATGGAATGAATCGCTTATGCTATTAACATCAAACGTTACTTGCAAGACTGAATTCGCTATACCTAGCCTTTGTTCATTTTCAGAATAATTAGCAATCGTTAAATTAAATAGATGCAGAGAGAGAAAAGTTCTTTAAAACCAAAAGATATTTCAAATTACAATATGAAATTTCAAAAATATAGACTGTATATTTTCTTAAGTTTTTTTTTTTACATCTTATCCCTTTTAGTCTTTTTATTTTTTGTGACAGGCCTAATATCGATTTAAGTGTCAAGCTTTATACCAAACCACAAAGATATCGAGGACTTCAACTATAATAAGCAAATTGATCCAATTGCTCTAAACCTAATTAAGTGAATTTAAGAATGGCTAGAAAAACTATTTTAAACACCATGGATCAGCAGTATTGACAAGAGTTGGAATTTTAACGAGCCAATTTGGTAGGGTGTCTAGATGTCCCCATCTCAGCCTAAAGACTAAGTAACCAAGGTTTTTGTTTTTATTCATTTAAATTCCGTAACAAGTATCTACCACAATCCCTATCCAACAAAACATAACAAATTAAATATTACCCTTAATAATATTATAAAATATTATTTTATAATCCATTCTGATTAGATTAAGTATTATGGAAAGAGTATTACATAAAAATACAACATATCCAAGTATGAATACTCTGATGTTATCAATAGTTACATAGTTACATAGTTAACTATAGAACTACTTTAGAAACGTAATCATGTTTAGCATAAAAATATCATTTTTTTGCCCATGGTTTGCACGAACAGGATTTAGGGATGAATGCGTCACTAAATGTTCCAAAATGACATCAAAAGGTCGCAAAATAAAATGAACTGTCTCAATAAACCCTTAGCCATAGTTCTATCCACACTCCCTAAAACAAAACGGTTTCTTCCGGGATTCTTGAATTATTGCGATGGATTTGGTCACGCGCTAACCCAATAGCCAGAAAAAGTCATGATTCCATTTTTAGCATTGTTATTACTTTTTCCTTATTTATTTATTGAGCGCGATCACTTCCGATATATTCTGGGACAACCGGTGGTAATCTTGCATCCATACAGATATAACATATATCCATATAGAAATACATTTGTCAACCTTTAGCATACATTTATGATAATTTCACAATCTCAGTGCAGTGCAATATCAACAGAACAAACCAATATCTATCTGCGAATGCGCAATCCTCCATTTATGTGGCACGGCGTTATTCACTTTGATGATAATATCAGAACATTAAGCCATGACCATTAATAATACAATAAGGCTGAAATCCAAGCTATGGCTTAAATGTCTGAATTTATCTTTAAAATGCATTTAGGGATCATTATATTTGCACATCTATAACTGTATGGTTTCTAGGTTTTTTTATTGAGTTACGTTACATCTCCATGAGATACTGATCTATAAATATTTCACTGTGATATATTTAAATCTGACTATTTTATTATTATTTTTTGCATTTTAATTTGTTGTCCTATCTCTTGGCTCCAGGATACTTTTTTGGACAGACTGGGATGCCGCCTTTCCGCGAATTGAGTCGGCTTCAATGAGTGGAGCTGGTAGAAAGATCATTTACAAAGATATGGAGAGTGGAGCCTGGCCTAATGGTCTCACGGTGGATCATTTTGAAAGGAGAATTGTTTGGACTGATGCCAGGTAATATTCTTTAATATTACATTTAAAGGTGCGGTTCCACCTACTCTGCTGAATTTAACACTCGTGTAGCTAAATCCACTTGAAACACCATTCCTAATATTGTTAGATAATCAAATGCTCTCCAAAATGAATTCTTTAAATCATTGGCACACTTTGATGTGGTCTTCATTTTTCAGGCAATGTTTTAATGTCACGTGACACAAAAAAAAAACAACAGGTATTGATAGCTTGTTGCCATAGAAACTAAAATATTCTATGTTTTTGGATTTTGTGTGATTTCATGGAAAAAATAAAATGACAGATGGGAAGGTATATTTGTTTAACAAATTAATGTTTTAACTGAGCGGAACATCTCTTTTTTTCAATAAAATCAGATATTATAGCATCTTTCAGCTTATTTGTGTTTATTATTTTATTTATATGTATGTACCTGTAGCTTTTCCAGTAAATACATTTATTTACTGTTTTATCTATACCTTTGTTTATGGTTTATAAGAAAGGAAATGTGAAAACATAATGAATGCCCTTTTTTAAAAGTAAACACATTTATAAAATCATAGGTTATATATATTTATATATATATATATATATATATATATATATATATATATATATATATATTATCTTTGTCTAAAAAAAAAATCACAGTTTTTTTCTTGGGTTTGCCTACTTCTAGATCTGATGCTATATATTCAGCACTTTATGACGGAACATCTATGAGGGAAATCATAAGAGGCCATGAATATTTATCGCACCCGTTTGCCGTTTCATTGTATGGGAGTGACGTCTATTGGACAGATTGGAGGACAAATACATTATCAAAAGCCAACAAGTGGACGGGACACAACGTTAGTGTGATACAGAAAACCAGCGCACAACCATTCGACATACAGATTTACCACCCGAGCCGTCAGCCACACGGTCAGTAAAAGCTGAATCATGATATGTCTTCCTGAGGAATTACGGATCGGCAAATTCACATTTTTTTTTAGATATAAAGATTTTTTTTCCTTTTATGTTTATTTATAAAATCCTAAAAAACATAAATATACATATATTACATTCAGCGTTTCACATCTTAGTCTCCTTAATTTTCAGAAGATATAAAACCTATATATATATATATAGATAAATATATATATAGATATATATATATATATATCTATATATATATATATATATATATATATATATACCGTATATCTATCTATATATATATATCTATATATATACCGTATATATATACCGTATATATATATATATATATATATATATATATATAGATAGATAGATAGATAGATAGATAGATAGATATAGATATATATAAAAGTATACGCAAACATTCTAAGCTGTTTGCCATATAGATATACACATAGATATACATACAGCTACATCACACGAACACATTAACTCATGATGAGGTTTCTTGGTAAATATAAAGTATTTTTGTTATATTAAAAACTCAAATGGATAGATCAGGTTTCTGTGTTCTTCTTTCTCCTCAATTTGCTCTATTCTAAAATAATCCTCTCTAGCGTAGGCTTGTGTATTTATATTGCAGTAATTATATGTCTTTGAGCTGACACTTTGTGAGCCAAAAATTTGGTGTTATTAAAGCAGACAGTTCGGATTATACACTCATTTTGTCTACCTGCCATCACTCCACCTATACTTTTATTTAGACGTCAGTCTGAGCACTTCTACGGTACAGGAATTAACCCAGTCGGTACGGAGCTAAACCGAGGTCTTGTAATTTAGGTTCTTAATTTGGGCCTGTATTATATGAATTGATACAACGTTATTACTTGGACTTCCCAAAAAAAAGAAACAGGGAACTCAGGGAATTTCTTACACACAAGACCAACATCTTTATCTACGAGCCTCTCCATTCCCATTTTGCCTATCCCAAATTTTAGTTTGAAGTACATTGGTTCTGCCATATGCTAGGCTTGTGCCTAACGCATCAAGCCTCGGAGGGCGTCCCTGGAGCAAAACAAAATGCCCCTTAGACGATCAAGCCCCTCTGATGCAGCGCTACTCAATGGGCCAATTACAAGGGAGATTTCTGATCCTCCCAACTAGCCAGATTATGCTATGGAAGCTGTGTTGTGATGTCATATCCCAGAACTTGGCAGTGATGATGGCGGCAGCAGATAGAGCCCTGGTTCAGTCCTAGGGCAATACCCAAGGTAAACTAAAAACCCCACTGCCAATTGGACTTAAATATAGGGGGGGGGTAGGTATGTATTTCCACTTTGAAAACATTGACCTATTGAGAAACGGTTACTAAATGTGTATAATATATTTCTACATAATGTATAGCACATATATGGCAGTGGCACCAGGCCAACAGACCTACAACAAACCTAACTCGCTAGCAAAGTGTTAACCAGCGACAATCATTTCTGACAGCGGCATATTAATCTACCCCTTGCATCTTATAGACAATTTGCTTTCCAATTATTAGCGGAGGCGTATATTTGCATAAATCAAACCAAACATCAACAACGTTTATTTGCAAGGCTTTTTGATGTTATGATCTTTAAAACAAATTCATTAGAAACACACGCGACCAGCTGTTAAACCTAATAGCATTTTGTAAAATAGTTGAGGCAGCACAACAGATTTTTATTTTTCATTCAATAAGGTTGGGCTCTAAATTATTTATGTAAATTGTCTTCATTTTAAATCATGTAATTGCATTGAAAAGTGCCTTTTTCTTAGCTTGCTTCAAATAATACTTGACTACAGTGACTTATGTTAATCTATAGACACATTTGAATTATATTAACTATCCTTATGCTGTGGGGTAAGGGTGATCCTAGGTTTTTAACCAAAAAGAGGAATACAATTGATTTGTAACTTTATTATACATGTGTCAATCTTTATGTCATCTAATAGGGCCCTATAGACTGACAGGGGCCCTCAAAAAGAAAAAACTGACAATAATTCAACATGAAATTAGCATGATTACTTTTCTTTCCCAAATGCGTATTTTTATATTTTTCTGTGTTGAAACAAATCTGTTTTTTTTTAAACTGCCCGATCTCCAAATTTGTCTAAATCTCTCTTTTGGGAGATATCGGCGATTGGATTACCCTACATCATGTTTGGTCATCTTTTAGAGCAATCTATACATTAGAACTATTATGATAATGATTATCACACAAATATAAACAATATAAACCAAGTTTATAGCTTGAAAACTTGAAAAAATATTCAAAATAACTTGATGGTACCAAACGTTAACCATGTCCCACAGGAATGCATTTTTATCAGTTTTCCTCTGAAAGTCCATGAATATTTGACAGTGAGGTATACTATTAAGATGAGAACGAGAAAGCAATCGGGAAGAAGAATATTGCTGGACCATTGGGGACATTTCCTTCAAATTACCTATTGAGACCTGGATAAGTGAAGTATATGAATGATGATATAGACATGATAACGAAATGCCCAAAAGTTAAATTATCGAATTTAGATTCATTATTCTGTGCCGACTGGTTTGTGATTGAATATCAAATAACATTATATAAGGTCAAGGCGGTGTGGTGAGCTTGTAGAGTTTTGCCAAAAAGTGAGTTTTTTATCTCATTTATTTTTGTATAGGTCAAGAATGAAACAGGTCCAGCTCTCCAGCTGCTCCTAAACTGCGGCTTGTATAATTCTTGTATAATGTTGGACTCTGGCCAAAGAATCATAGCCGCCATATTGTATATTGTCTACATGTTTATGGGTATCTCTTTTAGGAATACAGTTAGGAACAAAGTTGTTTGGCTTTACTGAGTTCTTAAAAATCAATTTGAAACTCGCCAGCAGACAAACTGGCCCTTTATTTCGCAGCTTAGAAATTATAGGATATATTGGGACGCTTTTAGAACTAACGTGTTGCGTAGGTGCCGTATGTTGCAAACTAAATGGAACTGTCCATTTAAATGGGATTATGTCTCATAATCACACATCTGGGGATGAAATGGAGATGGGAGAGATTTTATCTTTTTAGCCAGTTATTGTCCTACTTACTTTTTTTGTTGGTGGCGGGCACGGTCAGAGGGCAGATATGTTTGTTTGTTTGTTTCCAGCACCAGATTTTTACAAACATTATGTAAATGTGTAATGAGTTTTTCTCATTAATTCCAACAAGGTTTCATTTTTTTCCTACCCCTGTTACTGCTTTGCTTGAAGCTTTGCATTTTATTTATTTATCTTCTGCTTTTTTCCCTTTTTTCTGTTTAAACCTTAAAGATAAATGAAGTGTGGTTTTTAATAATCTTCATTACTGTTAAAGGATTTTTTTTGCAATGTTGCCTTGTATTCCCACACCACAAGTACGACAGATGAATGCACACATTTAATCGTATAAAGGAATACCCACAAGTAAATAAAAATGTTGATAATTTAACCCTTTGCATATACATACACAGCTGGGCTGACGATGACGGGGTGCCCTGTCACTTTAAGGCCAGCGGCCGCCGGATGAGTAAAGCCAGTCATTTACCTGGTGTGCCAAATGGGCAGTACGGGCCTGCACACCAAGTTGTGTTATAACTATATTATAATTTGATATATAAATAAGCTCCATAAGTATATATATAATAAAAAAAAAAACATTGAACATTTTGAATTGCAGATGTAAACGATCATAACATCAAAAAGCCTTGAAAATAAACATTGTTGATGTAAATGGAAATTTTTGCCCATGAACTCGGGTTGCGTAAAATCTCTTGAATAATACAGTTTTTCTTACTAAGTATCTGTAACAATAGAGTGTTTAGTTTCATAGCAAAAATCAATCATGAAAGCAACAATGAAAGGACACTTATTGGAAGATTCTGCAAGACACTCATTAATTTCATAGATTCTCAAAGAGTTCCCGTCAATTTTTAACAATAGGATATATTTAGCTTAACCTCTTGGATGCTTGTGTAACCAGAGCCTATACAAGTCAATCAAAGAACTTTTCAATTATATATAACAGTCAGAGTTGTCTACTTGGCCAAATCCTGTTCATGTTAGCTATTCTTGCCTATATTAACAACCTATTTTTGTCATCTTCCATCATATTATTAATAATACAGGAAATGGGTATATGAAAGAATTGTATCCAAATTTGTTTGTGTGTTTTATAAATGTTACATAGTGTACATTGACAGTATTAGAATAAACGGGGGGACTTGTAGAGTATAAGAACCAGAGAAGAATTAGAAGCTCAGATGTTCAGAATGGTCATTTTATGGGTAAACTGACAGCGTGTTGAGGATTTCTGTTCATATAACAGAAAATATCTCATACTGTATATTATTTCACCAAGAAGTAGCAATATTCTTCCTTTCATTACCTCCATGGCATGTCCTCCAATGTGCTAACTCGAAATGTCAACCACCAACTTGTCATCCTCTGACAAGAGTCCAGCTGCCAGTGTTTGTAAAAAAAAAAAGTGTAATTGGATAGCTTTTTCACAATAATTATAGATTATGTGTATGTTACGAATGTCAGGTGTACATAAAAATTCAGGATTTAGACATGTACGGAGAAAAACATAGCCAAATTCAGTGACTTGCAAAGGGCACCTAAAGTCCATGCCCATGACATTTAGTTGATCTCAACTAAGCTCATTATTCTTCCTTGTAGCTGTTAGTTTGCATTTGATGCTACATAATCGTGTTACAAAGACCCACTTTTGTCTCACTCTAAGAAGCAAAATCTATAATTATTATTATTTTATGTATTTGTCTCATAAGTGCTGCATTATCACTAATCCAAATTCTATTTCATTCATAAAATGTCATAACAATGCTTTTTCAACCTCAAAACATAGTATATATATATATAAAATATGTAACAAAAACTTTGATGACATTGCATTCTAAATACATAGACGTTAATAAGAAATTCTTTGTTCCCACAAAGTTGGAAGCAGAGCATTGTCCAAAATCTCCTGGAAAGCCTTCACAGAAAAGTGGAAGCTGTTATAGCCTCAAAAGGGGAATAACCTCATATTAATGCAAAGAATGCAAAGTCACAAATGGTCAGGTGTCCCAATACCTTTGGCCACATATAATATAATATATGTATTAGTCTCCCCGCTGGTCTCCAATGTGCCAATTTATTGAAATCGTACCAGTTATATAAATTCTGTAGAAGCAGAGTCTGGGTTGTCTTCGCTGTGAGATGATCCATCGATTGTTTAAGAGGCACTGGGAATAATAAATAAAGCTATATGTTCTCTTCTTTAGAAAATCAATACAATGTTCGCTCCAGTATAAAAGTGAAATACTACGTATAATAGACAGAGAGGTGAACAAAACAAGAAAGAAAAAAATAATAGGAGAAATAACAATATTGGTTATTTCATATATATTTATACATTGTGTTTATACAGTATGTTTTACTTCTGGTCTATAGTACGCATATATAGCCACATACTGTATATTCAAAGGCCAGTCAGGGTCTGTCTGTACATGAGTTATACTAAGGGACAACTTAAAAAAATCACCATTGCTTACTCACATTTGCACAAATGCTAACACTCGTCTCGACTGCTTACATGCAACTGCAGGAGGGTTTAGGTGACAAAAAATTATGCTTGCACTTGAAGAAAGTTCTGAAAGTAAAAATTCTTAATGGACTTTGTTTGCTGTGTTTTAGCTCCCAATCCGTGTGCTGCCGATAATGGGAGGGGGCCGTGTTCCCATCTGTGTCTGATCAATTTCAACAGGACCGCCGCCTGTGTATGTCCTCACCTAATGAAGTTATCTGCGGACAAAAGGACGTGCCAAGGTAAGAGCTTCAGACCAGGGTCAGACCTACCATCTACTTAATCTAGACAGCTGTCTTAGCCCACGAGCCAGCGGGCGCTCCACCACCAGGACTCTATGTTAGTACATAAGAGCGTAAGAGACATGGTTTACCTAGGACACCAAAACTCCCAGGGCAATGCCTGTTTAATACGGTCAAATAATGGCAGGCACAGGAGTAAAAATTCCAGAAAACTAGATTTATTTCCCATCAGAACTGAAGACAGCTCTCGGACAGGTATATCTTTAAGCAGCCGGTGGTTCTTGAATCATAGCAATATGTTTAACAATATACAAATTCTAGAACGTAATTTGGAATTTCACAGATTTAGGTCTTTGTGTTTGTTTAATATATACAATGTAACATTTCTTTGGCCCACCGATATACTTCTCACGCTTATGTCTATTGTTGGGTCATGTGGTTTTTTTTAAACATCCAGAAAACCCCATATTTTATTGTATGCAGATATGTTAATAAAAAAAATAAAAAATGAATATGGCCCTGAGGAATACGCAATAAATATTTGATTCGTAAGCTAGGACAGCGCATGACAGTAAATATTGTATCTTGAGAATTTTTCATAGTTTGTTAAATTACAGCTCACCCTGCTGTTACAGGACCTGATTATATTTTCTAAGCCTGTTCCTACGTCATTAGAGTCGGAAAGCTATTTTGGCGCATTCTTAATATTTCTTACCAGTTGTCTGACAACTAGGCTATTAGTTTAGAATTTCTTGCAAAAGAAAAAAAAGGACACATGTAGGAGTTGTCGTGTGTGTTGTTCCCCTCTTGCGTGCCAGTGAGTAGCGCCGCGCAAAATATGTTCTGTACCAGCGCACAAAGGGTTAACATGCCACTTATACCCAACCCAAGAACAGAAAAATAGCATTTCAGTGATTTTGGGAATTTTTAGAGATAGAATTGAAGTTAACGCTGACAATTTATTTAAAAGAACATTAAAGGTGCTGTTCTACCTATCCTGTTGTAATGCAGAGAATTCCCCGGTATGCTAACATCTTAGTGGGCACAATGTATGTATAAGCGGAACAGTACCTGTTAATCTGTCTTGGCTATCCTCATCAACTTCTAGCTCTTTTTTTTATTATTATTTCAAATGAAAAATAATAGTCAATTAACCCTTTCAGCGCTGTAAGACGAAGAACACCTGGCATGTAAAGGGTTAACTCCATTTCTTCCACTGGTTTAGAAAGCGTATGGCAATATGATGTGCTAAACTTCTTGGCACGGAGACAGGTATATATGTGATCATACTTTTTTTTTTTTTTATGTTGCAGAAATGAAGAAATTTCTAGTGTACGCCAGGCGGTCAGAGATCCGGGGAGTGGACATCGACAATCCATACTTCAATTTTATTACCGCTTTTACTGTACCTGACATTGATGATGTTACTGTGGTGGATTTTGATGCAGCCGAGGAACGATTATATTGGACTGATATAAAGACTCAGACCATCAAACGAGCCTTCATAAACGGAACGGGCCTGGAGACGGTTATTTCAGGAGGTATACTTGTGTTTCAAACTTTTCATCCATTTCGTCCTCTATCTTTGGAATAAATAACTAGAAATGTACCGATTTACATTTCAAGCTGCGAGGCTGCGTAGGTATTATATATGCTTTGATCTTAATTGTGAAACGGTAGCCCCTCTCTCTACTTGCTGGGTTTAGTGAAAAAGAACAAATACAATGTTTTGTGACAATTATGATATGCCTATGATAATGGATAGTTACAAAAACATTGCTGTACATTGAAATATGGAATTCAAGAGCATTCTGTTGAAAAACATAATATATCAATACATATAGACAGACAGACAGACAGACAGACAGACAGACAGATAGATAGATAGATAGATAGATAGATAGGCGGATAGATAGACGGATAGATAGGCGGATAGATAGACAGATAGATAGATAGATAGATAGATAGATAGATAGATAGATAGATAGATAGATAGATAGATAGATAGACATGAAATAGATATGTGAACATGGAATTAGACCTGGACTTGCACATTTATTGACTTGGGTGTTCTTAGTCTATAGGTCTAATTTTTATTTTCCCAACGTGCATTCTGGTGAATTATTATTGACCATAAGTGTAATTTAACGATAATTGTTGCTGCAGGATTCCTACTTGCTCAGCAGCAAGACGCTAATGATTATTAATGTCATCCAAAGAG
Source organism: Spea bombifrons (assembly GCF_027358695.1). Classification (NCBI taxonomy): domain Eukaryota; kingdom Metazoa; phylum Chordata; class Amphibia; order Anura; family Pelobatidae; genus Spea; species Spea bombifrons. The sequence continues at coordinate 5,158,249 of NC_071093.1, read as the reverse complement.
AGCCGATAGGGGCTATGATTACGATCTTGTACGTTCTTTTGGCAATAATAAAGTGATAATTGAATTACGCTGCACGATAGCGTTCTTGTTGTTTGAGGGATACAGTTGACATTGCTTTTGCTCATTTATGTGTTTCAGATATCCACAGTATCCGTGGGCTCGCCGTGGACTGGATATCTCGAAATTTGTACTGGATTAGTTCGGAATTTGATGAAACTCAAATCAATGTGGCCAGATTGGATGGCTCTCTGAAAACATCAGTCATTCACGGGATTGATAGAGCTCAAAGTCTAGCAGTTCACCCAGTCAGGGGGTAAAGTATATATATTTTTTTTAAATGGACTCTCTGAACTGTTATCTAAGAACACAGCTTCTCTAATGGGGCAGGTGCAAAATGCTGATTGTTTTGACCTTTACATGGGTATAATGGATTTTTTCTCCATTGGAAATAAATGGCCACATTATTTCACATTTGCTTAACTTTTGCTGTAACACATTTATGGGAATAATAATTATACCATAGAGATAACATTATACTAAACAAAGCTTCTACCCCTATGGAGCTTTCTGGTGAGGAAAACAAATCCACTTTTTTTGTACTAAGTAAAAGCACTAAAAAGGTTTTATCTGCTTAACAAGGTCACAGATCTCTGATCAGACTTCACCTAGACTATTGGGTACAGTTCTGATAAGTGGAGCCCTGGAGGATTGGAATTGTTTGACACAGTATTGGGAATTTGATCATGTGTGGGGTAGACATATGTCTAAATCCAGGTTGAGACCAAAAACTCATTAAGGGTCTTTATATAAAAAATAACTTTGGGATAAACTCACGTAGGACTGGCTGCTGTTCTATAACCTGTCCAGTGGTGTATCTCCACTTGGAAGTATCTCAACTAGAAGGATTGAACTTGATGTACTTAGAACTTTCATGAGCCCCATTAGTTGGTATTCTTCAAGTCTAGATCCTTTTCACTTGGGTTTGGTCCCAAGACATCCTAGAAGGGTGAAATACCACACAAAACAACTTCGAGATAAACTCACCAAAGATCAACGCATTACAGTTCTGAAATCAGACTATGTTGACTTTTTATCTGTAATCATACAAGACAGCTAAAGCTTGAGATGCTCCCAAGCGGAGATGCACCGTAGAACAGGCTATGAAGAGACTGTCCGTTCTTGGTGAGCATCTAAAATTTGTTTTGCGTGGCATTTACCCTTCAGGATCTCTTGGGGCTCACCCCAAGTAAAAAAAAGGTAAGTCCAGACTTATTATCCTGAAACAGGTTGTCACAAACAGTAGTTTTTGAGTTATTGAGTCATGATCATTGAGTTTTGGTGACACATCTATAAAGCTGACCCATGTCTACAAAGTAGACATCGTGTAGTTAACTATTGAGTACTAAAAATATTTGGTAGCTTCAAAAATTTGTATTAACCCTACAGTAACATAAAGGATTGCATTATCTAAAAAGGTTCACAATCTTTTTCATTATGTATCCAGGCAATATCTTCTCTATGGTCCCCCTGTTATCCAAGCTGAAAAATAAAGTCTATTAAAGTACCTGTTTATTAACAGAATAAACTTAAAAGAGAAATCTCTAAACTTTTCTTTTTTATACTAAATGTCATGTTGATCTGTCGATGAGTCACAGCCTAATGAGCTATATCCTGGTTCCAAATGAAGAATCTGGCACGTTGGATAATTAATGAGTGCCTGTCTGATGTTTTTATTTTTTTATTTTTTTTTTAAATTTCCAAAAAGAACTGGTTTCTGAAGAATGACTCTCTAATTTTTATGTGCTATTTCTGACCTATTATACAAGTGTCTAAATGATGCTTGACACATGTTTGGAGAGCTGTCTTCCTCATACCGATTTTATGAATAGACAACTGTTCCTGATCTTTATCTTATCCTGCGAGGCAGATGTTCCTCTGTTCATAGAGTGGAGGCTTTTCTTTCGTTCTTTTTATTAATATTTATTAGCGACAAAGCGTGCCAATCGTATTTAAATATTAGTCTTGGCCAATATTCTTTAAAATCCCCCGTCAGTAGAATTTACATTTCAGCTTTGGCTTGGTGAATCAACTAACGTCAATATTTGAGTGAGCATAAACCACACGAATGGGTACGACTTATTAACTAAATATTAACCATGAAGTAGCTCCTAAAATCTTAGAGAAAAAACATAAATTTCTACATGGAGTTTTCATAGTTTATAGATAAAATTATTTCCAGAATTGAACTGAAGTTTTTGGTTTTTTTGTCCATTAAGCTCATTTGAGTGAAGACCTCCTAAAAATATTTTTCTTAGAATAGTAGAATTCCTGCCATGGTTATTGCCAGGTACATATTTTTTCCATTTCAAGGCAAAATTGATCAAACAATGACATTCTGTGAACAGCTAGAATGTGGTTTGATGAATTCCAGCCAACGGTACTGAACATATAGTTTAGATTAAGCATGTGAGGAATGTTTCAGCTGCATTCAAATGAATATAAATAGAATGTTCTGCAACAGAAGAAAAATAAACTCATTGCCATTGTTAGAATATTTTATAATACTATGATATACTATTATAGAGTGTTGCATGACCTAATTTATTTGTTTTTTTGTTTCATTTTAAGCAAAATATTCTGGATGGATGGGAATAGCATTAATATGGCAAACATGGATGGCAGCAACAGCAAAATTCTGTTTCAGAACCAAAAAGAACCAGTTGGTAAATATTTTTGATATTTGGGATATTCATATTATATATGTTATTATTTTCATTTTGCATAAATGTGTTTGAAGTGTATTCTGTAATCTATAAGTGCTTTGCTATTTGGGATAAGACACCTTGACAAGGCATATTACATAAGGATATATATATATATATATATATATATATATATATATATATATATTAGATTGTTGAGACCATATACCGTATTTGCTCGATTATAAGACGAGGTTTTTTCCAGAGCAAATGCTCTGAAAAATACCCCTCGTCTTATAATCGGGGTCGTCTTCTCAGACCCCCCAAAAAATGTCTGCTGGGGCCATGCTGCTTACCGGTCGCGAGCAGCGTCTCTTCTGTTAGAAGCAGGAGGACAGGAAGCTTGCAGCGTCCTCACAGAGCTCTATCTCCCCCTCCCTCCTCTGGGGGCGGGGCCAGAGAAGTTGCTCTACAGCCGGTCCCCTGCAGAAGTCTTCGAGTGAGAGATCTGCAGTTCAGGTAAGGGGGTGGGGGAGGGTTTTTTGGGTAAGTATGTGTGATTAATGTGTGTTTAATGTGTGAAGTATGTGTGATTAATGGAATGAATGAGTATTTAAATGTGTTTGTGTGTGATAGCATGGATGTGTAAGGGGGGTGGGGGTTGTAGCATGGCATAGGGAGGCTGTAATCCCACTACTATCATACCCAGGTTCCAGCATGTACTGGCTGCCTTGGCTTGATAGGAGTGTGATTGCTGTTAGCAGTTTGATATATATATATATATATATATATATATATATATATATATATATATATATCAAACTGCTAACAGCAATCACACTCCTATCAAGCCAAGGCAGCCAGTACATGCTGGGTTAAAAGGCATATCATGGGGCTGAGTGGCATATAGGGGGTTAAAATGCATTTCTGGACCTCCAGAAATGCATTTTAACCCCCTATATGCCACTCAGCCCCATGATATGCCTATATACCTCCAGAAATGCATTTTAACCCCCTATATGCCACTCAGCCCCATGATATGCCTTTTAACCCCCTATATGCCAGAGTGGCATATAGGGGTATAAGGCATATCATGGGGCAGAGTGGCAAATAGGGGGGTATAAAGCATTTCTGGGGGCAGAGTGGCATAACTGGGGGGGGCAGGTTGGCAAATAAAAGGAAATTTAAAAAATATATTTTTCTCAATCATAGCTTTTATTAAACATGAAAAAATAATTTACATGAATTAATATTTACTGGTAAAACTTTTTTCCTATAGGGTCGTCTTATATTCAGGCTTTTTGTTTTTTTCCTAAATTAATATTTTGATTTTGGGGGGTCGTCTTATAATCGGGGTCGTCTTATAATCGAGCAAATACGGTATTATGACTGATCACATCATTCTTCAACACTGCAAAAGAAAAGTCTAATTTATGTTTTTGCGGTCAGATCGAACTCAGATCCTGATTTAAGAAGAAAAAAACCTGAAAAACATATGATATTAGTAATTTATAAATCTGGACAATAAATATGATAAAACAATGGTTCAGCCGTTCATCCTGCAATATATCATTCTCAGCCTCCTTTTTTGCGCTATGAAAATGCCGGCGCATATCCCAATAAATACTGATAAATTGCAATGTCGTAAAAACCCAATTTGCAGACATAATGATAGGGATTAACTACAGTAAATGCTGTTTTAAACGCCGATGGAGTTGATTCACTATGGAGTTGCCCCTGGCTAGGTCATACCTGTCAAAACTTAATCTAGAAGAAATCAAGGATTTGTGAGTCTCTGAGAGCCAACTCGCTGTGTCTGTAACGGATATTCTTAGAATTCTACCGCGCAAGAATGATCGTTATCAAGTGCCGCATGACCCCTTCTAAATTTTGAATGTTAAACACACATAAAGAAAGCGCGATCTGCCGAAGACGGCCCGTCAATTTGAAAAATTTACTTCGGTGTCAATAATAAGTGTCTAACAATAATACTAGGGTTTTTTTTTTAAACAAACTTTTTCTAGATAACAGGTTTGAGAGGAAGAAAGAAATAATACATTAGCCAGGTTGATTACGTAGACTATTTTAATTCTTGATACAGTAGCTTGGTCCTCCTAGAAGATCTGGCTCTACAGAGCCTTCTACCACCCGAGCAAAGAGCAATGAATTAATTTTATTGCTGCTTTTCTGATGCTTTTTACCAGATCACAGAACATTCGGTTAGTTGTTGGCAACTTATTAAATTATAAATAAGTTTATGATTCTGTGGACGTGCTTGAGCATTTAGGGCCTTTTCCGCTAAAGAGGCACCGGATGACACCACTGCAAGGGAGAAGAGAAAGGGAGATGAGATAGAAACATTTAAATACAAAAGGGGTTTTAACAAAGAAGGAGAAATGTTAGAACAAGAGGTTGTAATTTACAACAAGAAAGAGGATTAGATGGAATGTAAGTTAGTTTTACTTTACTGGAAGGGTGGGAGATAAGAGGAACAGCCTCCCAGCAGATGTGGTAGATGCTAATACAGTGAGGGGATTTAAACATGCATGGGATAGGCATATGGCTCCTGAATCTAAGACGAGAACAATGATTAAGGTTTGAGTCTTTACAGCTGCAGAAAAGGGCGACTGGTTAGGGCCAATTACATAAAAAATGAAACCAAATAACCCAATTTCTATAGAAATAGTATAAATTATAAAGATAATGCGTATAATTGTAAAAAAACAAACAAATAAATAATTGTGAGACGAATCAAATTCCTATCAGACATGTTAATGAAAAGCTGAAATGGCAGTGGTAAAGAAACTGACCTGGAAACTGATTGTGTCTAATGAGCTATGAGTGCAGAACTGTCCTGAGAATTGGAAGTTTGGTTACGTTGATGACTTTGGTATAACTGCGGGGGAAAAGAGCGTGGAAGGCATTCGTGCTCTAATATGAAGCCCAAAGCAAAATCCAGACAGTGATAAAAAACTCTAATAAGCTCCATCTCATAATTATTTGCCAATTAAATATGCCCAAGATGTTTGTAATATATCTTGGGAGGTTTTAATTACAGAAGTTGTAGAAGCTTTAATGCAGTCTTGTGTAAAATCTAAAGTTTAATTTACCAGTGTATTTACGCAACAGAATAATAGCAGAACAACACAGCGTCCGCATCCTCCACGCACACGTATATACACCCAATATATTTAAATGCCTTGGGAAAAATATATATTTATATTATATATATTATATGGGGAGATTTAGAAAGGTGTCTCAGGTGGGAATGGGATGCAAGAATACAATGTTGCCAATGTATTAACCCTTTAACAACTAATTTCACTGAAATGCACCAGTCGTGCCAAAATATATATTTTGTGTTACCAAAAAGACGCATTTAAAAGAGTTAGATCTCATGTACAAATATTTGACTTTTGTCTCACCCCCCAAAAAAAAAAAAATTACTCCAACAAAATGAACCATCACATCCGATATGTCGGTATCATATCCACAAAGAAGTATCTTTAAATAGCGGTAATTCTGTTTATATATTATTATCATAAATATATATATATATATATATATATATATATATATAATAAAAAGTAGAATTTAAGCATCATACTTATCTTAGGGCTGTGGTACCTCTTTAATAAGCCCCCATTATGAAGCCATGTTATGGTCCACTCATGTAACAAATATATCTTGCCATGATGATAGATTGACGTTTGTGTTTTAATCAACATTTATCTTAAATAATATACAAAAATATTTTTTTTAGAACTTTCAATTATGCTCTGAACTATTTGTTTGAATTTGTTTGAACGGCTGTATTTGCCTGGCAATAAATCTAAGACGACTCAATGAGCGCATACTTTCAGAATGCTTAATCACGACGTTGTATTCGTAGGTTTATCAATAGACTATGGAGACGACAAGATTTATTGGATCAGTTCGGGAAATAGAACCATTAGTAGATGCAACTTGGATGGCAGTAATTTGGAAGTAATAGAGTCATTGAAAGAAGAATTAACAAAAGTGACAGCATTAACTATTGTCGGTAAGTGGAGTTTTGTAATCTGCAATGATATCGTATTGATTGTTTCTTGATTAATTGAGGTTTGTTAATTGCACAGTCAAGGCATTCCCCCCTTTTAGTGAAATAGTTTCATTTACACTGAAAGGCTAAATTAATTTGAGCACATATTTGGATTCACATGATCATAAAACGTATAGGTACAATGTACAAATTTTATTTTATCGCTATTTATTTTTTATTGCATGGAAGGATAATTAATCTAATGAATTTATACAATTATTTTTTTTGTATTTTATGAATTTATTGTAATGTCACTTACCCCGATAATTGCTTAATTACTTTTAATTATCCCCATAATAGTAATTTCTAAAAACAAATTGTAATATTTATAAATGTAACTAAAAGAAAGACACATATAGCGAATTTCTGCAGGGTAATTAAAATTTGCAAAATTGTATAAATAATTTTATAAAATCTTTTTAAGAAACAATTGGCCTATTTAACCTTTATTAAAATGTTGGGTAGTGATAGGAAAAAAAATATGTCCAAAGCAAGGAATTTAACTTTAGTTTGCTTCAGAAAGATCGTGTATGCAGAATTCTAATCAAGACACGATACAGACAAATATGTAATCTGCATCTGGATGCCCCAAACTCAGTCCTCATGGGCTACCAATAATTCCTCTAATTAATAATAATTAACCAGTTATCTTGGCTCTAATTATCGGGAAGGCAGCATGCCTGCTGTGTCCTAAGGCTTGAAATTGGACTTCCCCCATTGGTATCACCATGTGACTATAATGATGAATTGAGGCCAAATGTTTAAGAAAAGAGATTTTATTAAAAAATATATTTGAATACTTTGAGAACTCATGTACCGGTATATTAACAGGATACGTTTAACATGATATACATTATATATATATATATATATATATATATACATACATTTAACACACACAAGATATTGTAATTCATTTTTTTTCCTGGTTTGTTGAGGAAGTAAGACGGCACCTGGGTTCTATTCACTAAAAAGAGTTGACGGGTTATTTTCCAGGTCCTTGACCACACGATACATTATGAAGGGCCAATCCCGTTCTATTGCACGAAGAGCTTGGTTTCAACTGTAACCAGTTACGTTGGTGAGGTTTCTTGAATTATAAATTATACAGGGCCAGCTCAGACCTTCTTACTGAGGTGTTGGCCCTTCATAATGCATAGTAAAGAGAGAGTTAAAACCGGAACTCTCCTGCAAACTCTCCCTTTAGCGAATAAACCCTAACCGTTCTAGATAATGTAAGCACCAAAACCCACGTCTGATATTTGGATTCTGCTTATAATAAATACAGCACCCGGTCTGAATATTTTTCCAATTTTGCTCGTTACCGAAATATAAAAAACATGCGCTGTATATTTTTAACGGTTCTGAAATATTTACTACTGTTTAAGTGTGTTAATGTAGGTTTTACATTAACTTTGGGAAAGAAATGAGCCTTTTGTTTAAATCAATGCTAACGGAATAAGGAGTAGGCATTTCCTTTAGGGACCAGTTGGCATTTCTTAATGATGGGAATCATTAAGACCGTTTGGCCCCGCTTTCTCTTTTTTTTTTTTGTTTTTTTTGTTTTCCAAGAATCAAAACTTCCTTTTTTTTTACTAAGATAAAAAAGGTTTTGCTGAGCTTCACAGTTAGAGTAACCGGGATGAGCAGCCGGCCTTTGGGATTCGGAATAAGCGTACGCTGAATATATTTTTTGGTACTGAAAGAATGGCTTTGTATTTTTTATAAAAACAAAAAGACAACAATTTCCCTTTTTTCCGAAAAACCGGTTGCCACAATTATTACAAGCTATCTTTTGTTTTGGTTAAATAAATGTTGTTTTAAAGCATCATTTTTTATTTATTTTTTTCTTTTTTTTTTTACGGAATGTTAATTCTAAAATAAAATAAAACATTTAAATTATAACATCTTTTTGAAGTCATTTTATATTGGGTAGGAGGATATATCAATCATTTGAAATGTTCTAGTATAAAATTCCCTAAAAGCAAAATTTGTGTGATTTATTTAATAGATTTCATTTTGTTTTTGGAATTATATACAAAAAAACATTTGTTGTTTTAATTATGCTGATCATTAGCTGTCTAAAATTATAGTATGATATACAGCCGAAATATCCGTATTTATTTGTTAATTTACAGAATACGCTGGCCCGAGTTCCATTACTCATCAAAGTTATTTTTCTCTTTTTTTTTAAACTCGAAAACATGTATATATAAAACAATTGATGCCTGCCCCGCATTTTCTGCCGCTTATACTTTTTTAACCAAACGTAATTATTAAATCTATATTTTAAAATAACCCTGATTTTGTTACACAAAAAAATATAGTATTTATAACAATAGTAAGATTTTGCGCATGATTAAATACACCAATAGTAGACTATAATTCACAACGTAGGTAGGGGTTCTTGCCGGCCTGTCTGGACCAAACGTTGGAACACCAAATAAAAGCTCCAAAATGATTGCTTTTGTCAATATGTATATTGAAAATATTTCATAAAAACAAAAGGTTTGGCGCTGACGTGAAGTTAACCATAGGAAGCCTGCTAAAAATGTGAATATTTGGAAAACACAATAAAGGGAAATATAAAATACGAAAGCAACTGGTAAGAGGGAAACAGTGTGAGGCTGATGATCACAGCTTGACACGTGGCCCCCAGTAGGCAGCTCTGCTCTTCGGTGCATTTTGGAATCGTATGTACATTCTGCTTGATAGTTGATGAACTGCACTCCATTTGTCACTATTGAAAAAACAAAGGGAAACGCTCTATACGTGGCTTCTGCGCTGTGGGAAGCTTTCTGTTATTTTTCTATTAAAAAATATCTTGCTGAGAATAACCCTTGGCAATATTTGAACCGAATGATGGTACTTTTTTTTTTGGTTGAGCACATATTAATATATTTTATATATATTTTTCTTTTTTTTTATAATGAATCCCATTAATAACTGTTTTCATGTAATAAGCCTTATCAAAATGTATCACATGATATTATATTATGTATTATAATTTGCTGTGCGATTGTTGCTATCCATGATGTCCGTACAGTTGATGATAGGTAGAGTATGTATGTTAGTATGTATGTTAGTATGCATGTTAGTGTTGTTTTATGTTTAGAACAATAGAGATTCTGTTTAGTTCGAGGGTGGAAATTAGAAATATCTGTATCCGTAGAATGTGTCATTGAACTTTGTATTTATATTTCTGGTCACAATAAAACTTGGTAGTTCAAGAGAGGCTCACAATACACGTTATTCTTATTCTAGAAAAACTTAGTCAAATACCTGTGCAAGTATGATTTGTGTTAATTCCTGCGGGTCACATACTTATCTACAATACAAAATAAATTTGAGATTCTAACCAAGGACACACAGCGGCTTCATACTATGTTCAGAACGCAAGGCAAATTTCCCCTGCATGAGAGAACCAACAACCGCAGATGTATGTTTCAGCCTTCACAGGCTTCATCAGTGGAATCTGGTTGGTATTTCTCTAGGCACAAGGGAGAAAGTAGGTTCCATGTAAGGACTCATCTTTACACTTAGGGTGAGCCCCAAGAGATCCCCATACATGGAAACCATACAAAATTAATTGGAGATGCTTACCAAGAACAAAATGTCTTCGTTTCTGGGCTGCCCTTGGGACAGGATCCATTTGTTGATGGAGATTTTTTCCTCTGTAATGGCATAAGAGAGCTTAAACTTGAGATGCTCCCAAGCGGGGATGGACCGTAGCTATAACGCAGCTGTCTGTCCTTGGTGAGAATCTAAAACTTGTTTCGTATCACATGCCTACTGGGACTAACCCCAGCAAGCTTCTCTTGCAAGAACGGCTGAGGTAGCCCTGCATAACGAATAGGCATTGCGGGGAGATTTCATGAATGTCACATCGCTGATTCAAATAGGCATTGAGCATCACAAGACCATTCCTTCCAGCAGAAGGTATTCACTGGGCTTGACCCGTAAATAACGCAGAGAAAAGTCTGGGCGCTCTCTTGCAAACTTAACCCTACGCATCATGAGTCAAGTCTAACACATATCGCAGCTCCTCTCCCATCATGAGCCCATCCTACACATTTGGGAAACCCGACTTTGTGAAATATCCCGAATCCATCTGTGGTTATAGATATCGGAGCTATCAAAAGCCTGATGTGTTTAATCTTTAACTGCCTGAGGCATGACCGGCCCTACCGCACTTGAATGATTAATGATTGAGTTCAAATTTATGATTTTATATTTAATAGAAATGCTCATAAAATTAGCTACTACAAGAATTATATTGTAAAAGTAAATCTGTCGCTTTGGATCATCTTACAAAGACAATTGGAAAATGTATGTTTTGAATGGAAGAATCTTTCTTTTTTCATATATATATATATATATATATATATATATATATATATATATACATACATACATACATACATATATATACATACATACATGTGTATGTGTGTTTGATATATTAATACAGCATATTAAGAGCTGTGAAGCTGCATAATTTGATTGTATGTTATCATTATATAATTACAGAGGGGATAACGGCTATCTGTAATTATCACCCTTAGCGCTTAAGATGAGAATGAGATTTCATTTGCCTTGAGAATTTCAGATAAAAGGCATTTTTTTATTAACCAAAAACAACTGGGAGAAATAATATTTTTGGGGTTTCTCACCTTTTAGAGGGAAAAGATATTTTTATGTACCGTGGCCTTGTTGGAACAGTTACAGGTTTAATTACAATTTCTGTATAAAAAAAGTCTAAACCAAACACTTTTGAGGTGCACTAGCAAAAAAAACAAAAAAAAGAAAAACAGTAAAACAATTAGAGAATTTGACATTATGGCCTTAAAATATTGTATAATGAAAAAATATATTTAGGGATTTATTAAATCTAAAGTTAGTTTTCATAAGTTACATACCTAAAAAGTTTTGAGCAACTGAGTACATTTTCTCCATGTGAAGGCATTAAAAGAAATATATACGATATAAAATGTAAATTTCCTAACAAAAATAGGCAAACTCCAGACAGATTACTTATGCATTTGACCATCTGTAGACATATTGTGCTTATTAAACGGCACTTAGCTTTAAGCATTACTAGCCTTTTCAATTCCAAGCCAAAAATAGACATTTTTAATCACTATTATATGTGGTCAGTGATTCATATGTGTGTTTTTTGGATTGAATAACTGATCCACAGAGAGATCCAGCCGAGTTCGAAAAACTAATATGAAACACATACACCTAAATTTTCTAAACCATCAGTCTTCTAATTGCTATTACACTATTCATTATGTTAACACTAATATATTAAATATATCTAGGCAAGATGCCCGGCTCTAAGTAAGTACATAGTTGTCTCCTCTAAGTGCTCAAACCACGATTAATGAAAACTAATTGCCCATCAAACTCCACATTAAAACTGCTTTTCGTAATCTCAGAAGTAAAATATACAATGGTAGTTTGGCAATGTTAATTTTAAGCTACTTGTCCCAAAACATGGTTAACGGTTTTCTAAATAGACAAAACACGACTATTTTTTTTATTTTTAGTAATATATTTTCTTTGGTGTGTTAATATTATAGACACTAAAAGCTTTATACCACCATAAACATAATAACTACATTGTTTAATATTCCAAATGTTTCATTTGCCCTTCCTTAATTGGAGCCGACTGATTATTTTTTATGTACTTGTGTCGGATGTTTTGCGTTAGATCAGAACTTTAATTACCGAATGTGTCAAAGGCAAAATTATTTTAATGAGCGGTAATGATTTTAACTTTTGTTGGTTTTTTTTTTTAACATATTTTTTGTTTTGCAAGTGCTCTTTGAATTCTTGATTGGAAAACACGATGTTTTGAATGGAAATTTGTTTTCAAAACATGAAAAATAAAACATAAAATAGCAATGTAAAATGTGCCATTGGCTGATTTGAATTAAATATATTCTGAAGAAATGCAGTTGAGTTAAGTATAAGCCTTCCATAGGATTTTATTATGATTTTTTTATAATATGTAAAATGTGGACTGGTTGTAGGATGTAAATCTTTGTAATCAGAATGTTGGACAACATCATTTTTATTGTGACATTAACACCGGTAAGGGTGTTAATTTTGAGGTTAAAGAACTAATTATCTATAGACTGTATACACATCGTAAACATACCCTTTATAACGCGTGAACTTACATTATGCATATAATATATACAGTGTAATTTTTGCTTTCTGTCTAATATACACTCCGGTATTTGGGATCCTCTGGCATGGGGCTGGCAACACCCCTGTACAGTGCAAGTTAAAATTATTCATATACATTTATATATGATGGGGCATTAATCAGCATCAACAATATACACTGTATGGACAAAAGTATTGGGACACCTGACCATTACACCAACAGGGACTTTGATGACATCACATTCTAAACACATAGACATTAATATGTAGTTTGCAGCTATAATGACTCCCACTGTTCTGGGAAGGCTTTCCACAAGATTTTGGGGTGTTTCTGCAGGAATTTTTGCCAATTTATCCAGTAGAGCATTTGTCAGGTCAGGCACTAAGGTTAAGCAATGGTCAAGTGTCCGTATATATTTGTCCATATACCGTATATGTATACATTAAACATCTCTAAATACTAACAAGCTCAGTCTTTTCCTTTAAAAACATATATTGTTTTAAAATAAATTATATAAATTTCCTAATAGTTCATGATAATTAATTTGCTTTAGCAGCAGCTACTTGACATTTCCGAGTTTCTCCCCATGATGGCCTATGTTAGCTCATAATAAAGAGTTCCCCACTCCAAAGCCTATTACCCCTCCAATACCAGGCTGGGGCTACTCTGACAACACTATATTAATTTCATGTAGAATACGGAAAATAATTCACCTCCATTGCATGTTACATTTTCAAGCATGATGTAGCCATCGGTTCTCCTGTAATAACATCACTTCACTTTTGCTTTAGATCATTTCTAAAATCTCTATTCACGCTGTGTTATTGGATAATAAGCAGACTTAAGAAGTAATACCAACCATAAGATCATCCTCATCAATTATTCCACCGTGTGAAGGGGTTGCTATGGCAGCAAATAAGAAATAAATGGGGCGAGTTATAGGCAAATGGAACAGAGCAGTATAATCATATTTAGATCATGATTTTATTTTAATGACCTACCCCCTTCTGTATTCACTAATAACCGATTCTGAAAGAACTAAGTAAGACATAACTATATATATATATATATATATATATATATATAATTTATTAGATTCTAGAATGTAAAACATAAAATGCAAGATATTTGGGCATATTGGTGCCGGTAGCGTCCAATCTGCTGCACGTTACCAGCTCATTAAGACAAAACGGGCAAAAACGAAAAAGCCCTGCAGTGTGTCATATAGAATGTACATATTTCATTTTGTTTCGAGATTAATATCGTGGGTCCTTTTTGATTGGGTTTGACAACCTGTCATCATACTATTTGTATCAATAATTCATACATGAGAACTTATGGTCTATCGAGTTTATAGACTGTTTCCCGCTCTACAGACTGGGACATAAAGGAGCAGCCGTGTAAGAAAAAATGCTATTTTTTATTAAATGGCTTTAACATAGCAAAACGTAATTCATTAACAAGGCTAGTAGGCACACTTGATCTTTAAAAGACGGTCATAATGTATGATTTGAATAAATGTAATTGGATTTTGTGCACTTGTGTTCTACTCGCGTAACATATGGCTACACCTGGATGCCGTTTACGAGTGTTTATTTCAACACCCATTTTAACAAAGTGCAGATGTTACCGCAGGTTAACGACTCCGTACCATGAAAGTGTTACCAATGCTTTTATTAAGTAACAGACTCGTTTTCTTTTGCTAAAATTTAAGATACGCAACAGCTGTGAAGCAACGCAATGCAAAAGCAGAAAAACAAAGCCGAGTACATGTCGGCTAATTGCTTCTCTTATTATACGATCTGTTTTTATATTTGCTCTTTTAAATCGAAGTAAGATGAAAAAACCCCAATTTGAAAGCAAAAAATAAATTCAAATTGTATGATTCATAACTTGAATGCCTTTAAATAAATGTTTCATTGATTACCTTAAAATATATGTCAAAAATCCTGAGGCATGTGAAATACACTTCTCTGATTATATTAAAATACCCCTTGAATTTATGTATTGTATTAAGCGCTGCGTAAATTGTTGGCGCTATATAAATAAAAGATAATAATAATAATCATATTTATGGTCACCAGCCTGGGGTGAAATACTAGTCTTGCTGTTAAGGTCACAACACCCCCCAATTAGTTGTGGTCAATCAAGACTTTTTGGGGTCAAGTAATTAGTATAAATACATTTTATACAACCAGTTAAAGTAAAAAAAAAAAAAATATCATAAAAAAATTGAAAAAAATAAAAATATTAAATGTATTTAACCTAAAAAAAATGTTTAAAGTAAATAAATAAATAAAGTAGATTAGACTGTTTTTGTAAACAAATGCAGTTATTCATTTATTTTACATTGTTATAATTAAACAAATTCCATATTTCAAAATGATTTTAAAATATAAGAAGATAAAACAAACAGAAAAATTCAGAGCTAATTATACTTTTGGAGAGCTTTTACCAGTTTCTACCCATTAAAAATTTACCGAATTATGTGTAAATGTCTTCCGCTGCCAACATCCGTAGAGCTGAGCCTCCCGCCCGGGATTTTTTTTTCCATATTTACAGTTGTCGTGGTGATTTAATTGAATCCTATCCCTTGGTCCAATTTTCGAGAAATTATCCCGGGGTGGAGCTTTTCTTATGTTGAAAGCTTTTAGTAACAAAGCAGCCTATCTTTAATTCAGGTAACACAGAAAACAATGGACAACAACAGGCAAGAAATAATAAAATAATAAAAAAGTTGGCCTTCTATTTTTCTCCATTGTGACAATTTTATAATTTCTGTTCAGAACAATATAATTTTTTTAAAAAAAATATTCTTTTTTATCAACTAATCAGCCTTAAGATTGTGAATACATTATTTTCAGTCGACCATTAGGCATTGTCACCTGAGTAATCTCTTATACATTTCACCAAATTTAATTTCATATGTAACTTCATTGTCATCATTCCAAGTGAGAATTGTTTCCATTTTGCTCCATTTCCACTCATATTACTCAATGTCAGAATATTGAATTTAATTTGAACCTTCTTTGCAAATGGTGTGTAGATATCATATTTGATCTAAGTTGTTCTACAATCGTTACATAATTTTATTTGTGTATCTGTTTTATTCTCTTAGCTGTGCATCATGACATCCTATTCACTTCATTACCATTTGCCATTGTAGATATTTGCCCAACTTTATGACTAATTGGTCTATTATGACTTCAATATCCCATCGCTGATCCATCTTGGTCAGTATGATCTCATTTAACCTGCCATCTTTCTCTTTATTTCTTGTCTCCAAAGGTAGCATTTTACATTTGTCTGTGTCAACCTGCGAAGCATCCCTGCAAACTAATGAAAGCAGAGAATACACTTACTGTAAAAGGAATAGAGGGACAATGTAGTGAATTTTTCTAGAAATGTCAGAAAATCGATTCTGTGGGACAAAACCGAATATTTTCAGCGAGATATACTTTTCTGTTGCTTTGGTAACAGAAACTTTAAGTGCCGTTTACTTTTTCGCTAAAAATTTATGAAACGTGAGAAATTTAAAAAATGTAGGTTTCCACTGTAACCGTTATGTACTGAAATAATGGTAACATTTACATAGAAAAAAAGATGCTAGGGAGATTAAAGCTCTAGCTATTATTTTTTTGGGGGGAGGGGGTCGAAGGGCTAGTCACATGTTTAACAGTTCTCCAAAATGTCGACCCCACAACAATTAGACTGTAGTGATCAGCAAGTGGGTTGTAGTGTGGGGGTGGTTTGGCCAGGAAAGTGGTGGGACCTGGACAGATAGTGTCATTGACCATACACCACTTGCCTGCCTGATGATTGACAAAACTGACCCGAAGACCTGGGGAAGCAGTGCTTCACTCGGAGACTCCGGGTCCAACCTGAAATGTGATTTTAACAGAACAAACTCACAGAGATTGTTTTTTTTCCCTAATTCATAACTATATCAGACAACTAAAATGTCAGTATTAGCCCAATTAGGGTCCTGTACAGTGAAATAGTCTACCTGGCTCTATAGGCTGTATTTCTGCAAGAATGTGTTTATAGAATTGGAAGTTTGTACATCTGATAAAGTGGTGGTCGTTTCAATGTCCCTCAAGTTTTCAAATAAGCTTGTATGCATATTAGAAAAATATGTTACGTAAAGCATTGTGCCAATAATTGTAACTAAATCGTGGAAAACATTGCCATTGTGATCCTAACACAGTCTCTGCATGAGCTTTCAAGTTCGCCAATTATTACTATTCAGACGTCATAGTACAAATCGCTTCTTAAATGTTTCAGGGCTCCCAAGGGGTCTCAAGAATACTTTAGTCAGAGTTTCAATCAACAACAAGGGATGTTTATCTTCATTCAAAGACAATTTCAAACATTATTCAATTATTCTTTATATTATTTTATGGCAACAGATTGTGTCATTAATTAAAACAATAACTCAGCTGTAGTTATTTGCAGAATTAATTTTTCTGCTGAAAACTATAAATTTTCATTCCAATAAAAAGCACCAAACAATAATACACTGAAATAATTAGCAGTCTCAAAACAAAATGAAACTTTACTCTTATGGAAATGTATGTATAACTGTGTGTATATATATATATATGTATATATATATATATATATATATATATATATATATATATGTGTGTGTGTATATATATATATATATATATATATATATATATATATATATATAAATATATATAGATATATATATATACATATATATATATATATATATATGTGTGTGTGTGTGTGTAATAATGCATATGGTAAGTAATAGAACAGTATAATATATATTTATGTGTGTGTGTGTATATATATATATATATATATATATATATATATTTAATTTTTTATTTAATTTTTTTTATTATTATTTTATTTTTATTTTTTTAAAGGCAATAACATTTGGAGAACAGTCATGCTTTTTTTTAAACTGCATTTATATCTTCTTGGTTACTAAACTGGTATAAAAAGTGTATTTTTATGGGGTCTCATATGTTTGCCCTTTGTGACATGTTGGAAGAATTTCTTTTTCTTTCCCTAACTAAAATAGATATGTCAAAGAGATAGAATATGTTCATAGCATCAACAAAATTGATGGCTACCGTACTGTCCTATTTATTTGGCTACAGTGTTAGGCCATGAAATATTGGCCACTAACAATGATAAACTCGATGGCTCCGATACCTGACTCGGGCAATTAAAACCTAAAGACAGCCTATTTGCCACCGGGAGAGGCTATTTTTTACTTGAGCACAAGAGAATAAATCAAACGCACATATTTACTTACTGATTTCATAACCAACGCAAGGAAAAGTCACACTATCCTTTAAACCGGATCTGATTAGAGCAGAAACTCTGTGCTACAAGTAATCATTTATATATATATATATATATATATATATATATATATTATATATATATATATATATATAATATATATATAATATATATATATAATAAATATATAGTGAGACTTTAATATAGTTGTATATATATATATATATGATACTTTAATATTTTTATATTTATATATATATGATACTTTAATATTTTTCAGATAACAGACTTTGGTGGGCTGATCAGAATCTTGGCCAAATCGGGACGTGCAACAAACGAGATGGAAGAAATGTCTCCATTATGAGAAACAAAACACCAGGAATTGTACACATGAAGCTATATGATAAAGAATCTCAACAAGGTATCGTGCCTCCCTATTCTATTTTATTATTCATTTATTTAATATTATTATAATAACCTTGTTGCTGAAGATTAAAACTACGTATGGGAATGTTCTACTAACAAGCCTCTGCATTTGGTTCCGACATGCGTCATAAATCGCCCCATAATGGTACATCGTGGTATTTAAAAAAAAAAAAAAAAAAAAAAAACCAAGATTATATATAACCGCAAATCGTTACAAATGTGCGTTTCATATTTTTTCCTTCTGATGATACAGAACAAAACTATCCGTTCATCTCTTCTTTAAACACGACAAAGTATAGAACCGTTCAATGAATAAATGTTCCTAGAGAGCCGGGCTGGCACTAGGTGTCATTTCCGTTTTCCAATATCTTAAGCGCTGTTATCGGTCCAAATGTATCCAGATCAAATGAACAATGCCGCTTGCATGGAACATAGCAATTTCAATGATTTATGGACTGCCAATATACTCGTGGGCTTTAAATATAGATCCATTTCTTTTTTCAGGTTTACTGAGAGATTTGGCATCTAATCTCCTTGTCCTACACGAGTACAATAAATGCTGTACTTAGACCACTGGATCCGTATCCCAACATGCTTTATATGAGCAATCAAAAAGGGATTCTTTAAAATTTATATTATATTATAATAATTATTATATAATTAAACCCTACCATGTTTTTCAACTTTTCTTAAATTGTTGCATATTTTTTTTAGTTAAAAAAAATGATATTTTTTTAAAGTGTATTCATTGACTCCTGTCTCACTTCTTCTTAGTCTATATCAGTTTTGTGGATAAAACGTCCAAATCTTTATCATAGTGTTTTTCTACAAATGCACTTGGATAACAAAAGTTAGAAACACTGTAACACTTAAAAAAAACGAAAAAAAAAAAAAAATTTAATAAGTGAATACAGATGCGCGTATGATGTACAGATTAATTAAAAATATATTGTGGGAACAGATGAAAAAAAATAAGATTTTGGTGCTTATTTTGACCTTTAAAATGTGAGGTACATCTGGTCGGTCTGAAAGCATCAAGTGGCAGACAAATAACCTATCAGTGTGTCATCCACAGAATACTCCGATCATTGACAGGGACCCGGAGCCAATTAAACTCGCACCTTTCTGTAGTATATATATATCCGGTGACTGGGGTAATAAGATAAAACTATGAGTTCCTTATCTCCAACTGGACAGCTATACCCATTACCAACGTATTTCTGAAAAAAAAGCCAATAAAGAGCAATTAACAAGAAAAAAAATATGCTGCTACTGAGCCAAATATTAACAGAATACTTTAACCCCTGAAGGACAACGGGTTGGCCTTAAACCCGTTAATGACAATGCATTGTGAGCCCATACAAAGACAGGATTTGTTAAGGGGTTAATAAATTTTTATGAAAAGGAAAATAAATAGAATGAATTGGTCAATCGCTGGTTTTCTCCACTCTTAGAATACAATTTCTGGTCCTCTGTAAAAAAAAAAAAAAAAAAAAAAAAAAAAAAAAAAAAAAAAAAAATTATATAATTTTTTTTAACCCCTTAATGACAAAGCCCGTACATGTACGGGCTCAAAATGCATTGTTTTCAATGGGTTTTGGGACCGCCCATTGTCCTTAAGGGGTTAAGTATTTTCGACCTGAGGTGATTAGATCTCATTGAAATTCTGTTACAATTAAAAGGACTGTTTCAGTGCCATTTCTGGCTTTTTTTCTGAACCACATATCCAGCTGTCAGCCACCTCTACATTGTCAGGTGGCCGCTGGCCTTAAAGTGCCAGGACTGCCTGACCGCTGCTCAGTCCAGCTCTGATGCCCGCCAAGCTTTAAAGAAAAAAATTAACTATAGAAGCTACTATTATAAGAAGGGATGCAACTTTGCAAGGTTAGAGTTTGTATTCATTGTTCAGGCTTCTGACAAACTCACCACCAGATCTAGATAAAAATGCAAGCAATTCACCAAGTTCAGAAAAAACACAATATTTCAAAGCACATATCTTATGAATATTTTTCTGCATTTAATTCCCATCAGTCCTGACAAAGGTTGGTCCACCAGCATTGACCTTATCCTGACCGTCACCTATGAAGATATTGAAAAAACACTTTTTTACGAAGAGGGCTGGAATCTGGGTTTAATTGCTACAAACACCTTGAAAAATGTGTCATACGGCCACGCTGTATTGCAGTTATTTTGTTACAAGAAAATTGCAATATACTATTCATCAAAAATATTATTTAAAAAAAATCCAAATTAACCATCATTTTCCAAATTAAAAAAATATATAAAAATAAAGCATCACATGGAAACAATCTCATCACATGGAAACAATCTCCATAATATTCTGTAACATGTCTAAGCTTATATATTGTCACGGACTGGGTCCAAGCTGGTGGCTGGAAGGACCCAGCGCGCCCGATGGTTGTTTGCAGGAGTCTCGATGCAGTAGCGGAGTCTGGGGCAGGGCCTGGTGCAGGGTGACCACACTCATCCAGGAGTTGAGCACCTAGGGTAGTGCAGCCAAACACCAGGGCCCTGATATGGCAGCAGATGAAGTCCAGAACAAACGAATCCTGCAGGCACCCTGGAGCAGGCATGAAGCATATCACATGGATCACGAGCAGGATGCTGCAGGCTGGGAGAATGGAAGGCTAAGCAAAGGGTTAATGTAGCAGACACATAACACAGCAAAGGAAAGGGAGACCAGGCAAGAAACATGATATAGGATATACATGAGAAGTGGCTAGAAACAAGATAAGAATAGAGCAAAGTATAAACAGGCACAAGACAAGGAATAAACATAACCAGACAGGACATACATGTTACAGGGCACAACAAAGGACAGGGAAGAAGGCAAGGAACACAGGGGAAGGAGTGAGGAGCCGGAACCCTCGGACGCTTCTCCTATAAGCAAGGATAGGACATATTAACAGGGACATGGGGAGAGGAGAGAGGAACCGGAATCCTCAGATGGTTCAAGGAAGAAGGGAAAAGGTACATAGGAGACAGACAAACATGAATACAGAAACTAGCCTAGGACTACAGATAACTATTGGAGATTTCGTCACATGATATGGCCATAGTATGCTTAGCCCACCACTACGCCAAAGTACTCCAATGACGGTGGGTCCTAACGCTAATCCCTGCTGACAAAGATACAAAACAAACCACACGTATAAACCAAACGCAGCACTGAGACATACCTTAGACTGCAGACTGCAGACTGAGACAAACAGAACACACAGGTGGGGCACACCTAATAAAGGAAGCAGAGCTAAAGCAAAGAGCCGGAGCAGAAGCAAGGAATGGAAAATAGAACAAAGCAAAAGGAAATCCAGGAATGGATCAAAGCAAAGCAGAGAAACTACAGCAGGACAGATATGCAGCTCCGCAGCCTGGGCAGACCGTGACAGTATCCCCCTCCGAAAAGAGCGGCCTCCGGACGCGAACAGAAACAGCAATAGAAGGAAGGCCCGCTCCCTGACGGGAGAATGGAGGAAACAAGTCAACCCCGGAACCAGCATACAGAGTCCAAAAAACGTAGGAGTCCTTCGATGACCAGCACTGCCGCTAGTAGACAAATCTCCTCCAAAAACAGGAATCAGAATGACTGTACAGGATTGAGGAAGTAGTCTCTAGCTGACATTTAGATCCAGACGAAGGTAAGGTAGATAAGCCACTTGACAAGGCAGACACGGCAGGAACCCACTTGCTGGGCAGACACAACTGGTACAGGTTCAAGCACAGGCACGGTTCAGGCACGGGTTCAGGTTCAGACAACAGGTTGCCCACTTGCAGGGCACACGGCAGGTTGCCCACTTGGAGAATACTCGACCAAGGTAGCCCGGATGCAGGCACTCATACTGGGAGTCCATAGTGGGTCGCTGGCCGCAACTCAGGAAACCCTCCTTCAGGGCACACGGCAGGTTGCCCACTTGCAGGGTACTCGACCAGGGTAGGCCGGATACAGGCACTCATCCTGGGAGTCCACAGTGGGTCGCTGACCGCAAACTCCGGAAACCCTCTTTCAGGGTACACGGCAGGTTGCCCACTTGGAGAATACTCGACCAAGGTAGCCCGGATGCAGGCACTCATCCTGGGAGTCCACTAGTGGGGCGCTGGCCGCAACTCAGGAAACCCTCTTCCAGGGCACACGGCATGGCTAGAAGCCCTCTTACGGGGCACACGACTAGAAGCCCTCTTCCAGGGCACACGGCATGGCTAGAAGCCCTCTTACGGGGCACACGACTAGAAGCCCTCTTCCAGGGCACACGGCATGGCTAGAAGCCCTCTTACGGGGCACACGACTAGAAGCCCTCTTCCAGGGCACACGGCATGGCTAAAAGCCCTCTTGCATGGCGGACGTGAACAGAGTACCACCGGGCTAGGCACATGTACTGGTTCATGCAAGGGTACCGGCATAAGCTCAGGTAGTGTATCATGCATGCGTACCGGCTCAGGCACGGGTACGGGAACGGACACAGGCTCAGGCAGGAACAGGCACAGGCTCAGGCAGGAACAGGCTCAGGCAAGCGGGTACGGAAGCCCACTGGAAGGGCAGACGGGTACAGAGGCCCACTGGAAGGGCAGACGGGTACGGAGGCCCACTGGAAGGGCAGACGGGTACGGAGGCCCACTGGAAGGGCCGGAATGCTGCAAACTCCACTCCGCGAACTCCTGGCCGTTCACCTGCGGCCATGTGTCACGGACTGGGTCCAAGCTGGTGGCTGGAAGGACCCAGCGCGCCCGATGGTTGTTTGCAGGAGTCTCGATGCAGTAGCGGAGTCTGGGGCAGGGCCTGGTGCAGGGTGACCACACTCATCCAGGAGTTGAGCACCTAGGGTAGTGCAGCCAAACACCAGGGCCCTGATATGGCAGCAGATGAAGTCCAGAACAAACGAATCCTGCAGGCACCCTGGAGCAGGCATGAAGCATATCACATGGATCACGAGCAGGATGCTGCAGGCTGGGAGAATGGAAGGCTAAGCAAAGGGTTAATGTAGCAGACACATAACACAGCAAAGGAAAGGGAGACCAGGCAAGAAACATGATATAGGATATACATGAGAAGTGGCTAGAAACAAGATAAGAATAGAGCAAAGTATAAACAGGCACAAGACAAGGAATAAACATAACCAGACAGGACATACA
The DNA here is from genome assembly GCF_027358695.1 of Spea bombifrons. NCBI lineage: Eukaryota > Metazoa > Chordata > Amphibia > Anura > Pelobatidae > Spea > Spea bombifrons. The sequence continues at coordinate 5,134,428 of NC_071093.1, read as the reverse complement.
TGTTACAGGGCACAACAAAGGACAGGGAAGAAGGCAAGGAACACAGGGGAAGGAGTGAGGAGCCGGAACCCTCGGACGCTTCTCCTATAAGCAAGGATAGGACATATTAACAGGGACATGGGGAGAGGAGAGAGGAACCGGAATCCTCAGATGGTTCAAGGAAGAAGGGAAAAGGTACATAGGAGACAGACAAACATGAATACAGAAACTAGCCTAGGACTACAGATAACTATTGGAGATTTCGTCACATGATATGGCCATAGTATGCTTAGCCCACCACTACGCCAAAGTACTCCAATAACGCTAATCCCTGCTGACAAAGATACAAAACAAACCACACGTATAAACCAAACGCAGCACTGAGACATACCTTAGACTGCAGACTGCAGACTGAGACAAACAGAACACACAGGTGGGGCACACCTAATAAAGGAAGCAGAGCTAAAGCAAAGAGCCGGAGCAGAAGCAAGGAATGGAAAATAGAACAAAGCAAAAGGAAATCCAGGAATGGATCAAAGCAAAGCAGAGAAACTACAGCAGGACAGATATGCAGCTCCGCAGCCTGGGCAGACCGTGACATATATATATATAATTTCATGACATGTTAATAGTAGGGTTTCTTTAGACATCACATGGACCAAGATATAAAATTAGTGCTTTATAAAATGTAAATTTTGGATTAATGACCACGGATATATTCTTAGTAGAACGCGGGTAAAGTTAACTATGAAGATATTGCTATCTCCGCCTCAAGAATATATTGGTGAAATCATCAATATAAAAGACAATTCCATTAACAGTATCACTGCAGGTACCTTAAAAGCTCCATTAGTATGAAAAATGGACAGTTTAGTGGTGTTTAAAGTGCATGCGTTGATACCTCTTTTGGATTCCTAAGTACAATTAAGCAACTTCATTTGTCAATTTGACACAGATCGCAAGAGGATTGTGAGGCATCTCGTTAGTCAAGAAGACCTTAGTTACGTGCGGCGTTCAGAGGGAAATTTAACTGGACGACCGAGAAGACTGATAAATATCACACAATCAATCTCCCAGAAAAAAAATACAAGATCTCGAGTTAGGTCATGTGTAATTAAAATGTAAATAAAATACAGCAGAATGACAGCCAAGGCTGGAAGGAGGAAACCAGAGACTATCGTCTACGGCTCAAGTGATCAGCGTTAGTCTAAGGCTTAGTGTTTGTTCGGGAAGAGCTGATAATATAGTGGAATAAAATTAATTTGACCGTTTCCCCACATTCTAATCCTTTACACTGCTACATCACTTCTAAACATGAGCCCATTTCCTAATATACATATATATATATATATATATATATATATATATATATATATATTTATTTATTTATTTATTGGCATCCTTTAGTGATCTGTAGGGTAATCTATTCCAAAAGGTCTGTTTAGACTCAAGAATTCAAATTCAAAAACTTATACTCAGGAAAAACTCATGCAACTGGAACTTGGTTTATGAAAAAGGTTCCACAATAATTTTAGGTTTATGCTTAATTTACTTACTTGTGTAAAACTGGGCAACATCGCTAAGGAATTGTCACTTACATATTAATAAGTCAACCTTCTTAACCTTTCGCAAACATTTCTCATTATTCAATTGAAATTCATTTACATTGTTTCCATTTTTTTCAACAGGAAGCAATCCATGTCAGATAAACAATGGCGGTTGTTCCCAATTATGTTTGCCGACCTCTGAAACGACTCGAACCTGCATGTGCACTGTTGGCTATAACCTTAAGAAAAACCGAATGTCCTGTCAAGGTACAATCCATTCTCTCTGTATTTTTTTTTCACTTGAACACAATTTCTTAGGTTTATAGATTTATTTTATATTGGTTTGGAAAAATAACTGTCGGGCCTATTTTTTATGTGATGCTGAGTATAACGTGTTACTCATTGATAATGTTTTCAGGTATAGAGTCGTTCCTAATGTACTCGGTCCATGAAGGTATCAGAGGGATTCCCCTTGACCCGAGTGACAGAATGGATGCCCTCATGCCCATTTCCGGGACATCATTTGCTGTCGGGATAGATTTTCATGCAGGTACGTTGGGTATCTGTGCATGAATGGGGAATACAAGTGCGCCATAACTCCTTGTTCTCAAGACCTGCAAGATTACTCCTTCTCTTTAAAGGGTCGCTCTAGTCTACCAGACAGTACCCTAAAAATTAATGCATACTAAAGTATTTTAACATGCATTAAATTAACCAAAAAAATAAACACTTACCTTAAGGAGAAGGTGCAGCTCCAGAGCTGCAGAATAATGCTTTTTCTGTGTTGTAGGTATAAATAGAATTCCTTTCTCTAATCCGAGTATTTGGATAAATTATTTTTTTCCCTAGTATAATTATTATCTGAAATAACTTTTTTTTGTCTTTGGATTTTTCTGATGTTACCGCAACAAGTCTAGGTAAAAAAAAAAGCTTTTAAGAAAATGATTTGATATCATATTTGGCCACGTTCCTAGATCTTCAAGGTCTTTGGAGAATATGCAGATTATTTGGCTTTTAATTGATAAGTGCTGATTCAGGAATTTGCGGTTATCTGTACTATATTGTAACTTTGCAACTTTTCAACCGGCTATTTAACTATAATTAAAAAAAATATATACTTGTGTAATTGACTGATTGTCCCAAATAACAGGGAACTAAATTGTTGCACTAAGAGAGATATTTATAAAATTCTAAATTATTATTAGAACATTTTTTTTTCATAAAGCCAGTGTTGACAAACTAAAACAAATAACAGATAATATAATAAGTTTGTACTTTACTGACAGGTAGATAGCAGAAGTGGTAGAGGTTGATACAGTGAGGGTATTAAACATGCATAGGATAGATTTATGGCTCCCGAATCTAAGACGAGACCAACGGCTGATTAAGGTTTGAGTCTTTAAATCCGAATCTCCTGTCCGAGTCTATATTTTTATATGTATGGATTCAAGCCAACCTTATGTGTATAGCACGGGTGAAAGCAATCTTATTTTTCTTTTCTTAGGATCTGCATAATTATTCCTCCCCTTTGAGTTAGTAGAGTCTTGATGGCAGAACCTGATAAATATTTCCAATGAAAATCCCTATTTGTTCACATCTCTAGTCAACTACTTTTTCCCCGTCGGTTAAGACAGAATTTGTTAAGTTAAAACAAATACATCAAACTCAACTAAAATAACATGAAATATCTAGATTGTGAAAAAAATCCTGATTTAATTTGTGATATATTTTAATTTAATATTTCTGATTTAATTCCTGGCCTTAAAATATCCTTTAAAATCCTGCTGGTGCTCTCACCATGTCATTGTACAAGACTTCATGCAGAGTGTAATGTTGTTTTTTTAAGATAACAGAAATGAATTACAGAAAGTGTTTCCTTAAGAGTCAAGTAACCAAAGAATAGATAAAGATAATGCCTTGCAGGCTAACAGATATTTTAAGAAAGGACAACCTTTAATTTACTTCTGGCCCTTATGGAGAACATTCTTCCATCTTCCAGACCTTCATGAGTCTGCATCAATTTTTGATGTATATTTGAATCATTTTATAGAAATTAAGGATAAAAAAACAGCTAAATGTGAATAAAACATTAAGTTATTTGTTATCTCACCAGCTTCTCTATAGACAGTCAACATGTGTATATGTTAACAATTTAATAATCATATATATATGTTAACAAAATACATTGTAATTGTAAATTCCATTTGTGGAACCTTTACATTTTGTATCAGTTTGTTAATTGTACATGTTCATAGCACGTATTATCACTTTAGAATAGAAACACATATTAAAACACCCCATTCCTGTATTTTTTGGGGCTTCTGGCCATGGTAATATAATAGCTAATTATACATTTCTTTAAAAATCTGTTTTTAGAGAGACTTTGGCCCATCTAGTCTCTTCTTTTTTTGCTGCCTTAAAAAGAAAATCTGGTTTTGTTCTTTATAACTGGTTACTCTCATAGGTTTTTGGTAATGTTATCAGTCTGATAAAGCAAGCACACCAGGGGATACCTCACTTGGGGGGCAGTTGCCCCCCAGGGCTTGCCCAAACTCTATGATTACAGAGTCGGGAGCACCATGGGGTCATGTAATATAATATGACGGGTAAGGTAAGTATGTGTGATTAGGCGAGTGTATGTTAATGTGCTTGTGTGTTAGTTACAGGAGGCAGGGGTCATGGGGTGAGGGTCACCTTTACTTGCCACCATTGGCCACAAGATAGCCTAAGCCGTACCTAGCAAGTTTAAATTCAAGTGTGCTATAATTTATTCACAGAGCAGTAAAACAATAAAGAATGCTTTTTCTTATGATTTTTAAGGGGAAAAAAAACGATTTCCCAAAATTTCAGTGTTAAATTGTTTCACGATCATTACAGCCTAGCCGGCTCTCAAATTGACGTCTGTAATTACTATTCTGTCGACATTTTTAATAGTACATCATTTTCAACCTGTATATAATTTTTTTTTCTTTGGACTTGCTGACTGCAGCCATATAAAATCATTCATTTTGTGAAATGAGGTGAAGAAGAAAAAAAAAAAACCCTCTCTCAAAGCATCTAAATTTAGAGATATTGAAAAATGTTTAAATAGACTTATGATTAGAATAAAAATGTGCGCCGGGAAATATGGATAGCCATTATCATATTATCCTAATCATTGCCCAATTGCATTTCCACTACTAAATATGCAGATTTAGCTAATCACAAGTGGTCTTACTGCTTAAACATTCCTGGCAGAGGAAGAAAAGTATATTTAGAATGCTGGGTTCTATAAGAAAGTAACAATTTGTATTCTTAAGAATTTAACTAATTGACACGTAACGTTCTACCCGTTAAATAAATACCACCAATGAAATTGTCAGAACTGCTGGATTTTTTTTTTAAATCTGATTTTTTTGTTCTTGTAAAAATGAATTGAGTTATAAGATTGTCGCCTGGTGACATTTCATCATCTTTTGACAAAACATTTTTTGACCTCCACTAAACGCCCTTGCATTTAATGAAATTTGTTATCAACTTGTTCGACCTCCTTCATTCATTAGAAACAGTCAGTTATTGTCTCCCTTAGTAAATTTAGTGATTATTGTTGGATTATGATAGATGAATAATTATTCCGGTTATTTGACATTCTTAAAAGTTTTCCAATTGTCAACTCTATATGGACTCTAGAAAAACTAATGTTAGAAAGAAAGAGGCTTAGAATATGGCAGCAAATAAGAGTCAATTGGCCCATGTAGGTTGTCTGTTACCTTCAAGCCCAGGGAGTATTCTTGTCTAGGGTGGCAAATTCAAGAGGCAGTAGCCCCTGGGCTAGTTGCCTGGGGACTGATTATTCCGTTGGGCGATTGGATTTCCTTATATATAGTAGATTTTAGTGTCTGGTTCCCCCTTGAAACCTGCCCAGTGATGCTGCAGAATTCAATACAACCCCCCATAGTGTATTTCCCTTGTGACCTATGATGTCATATCCTGGCACTCAGACAAATGAAGGCTCAGCACCTCAAATTGTGACTTATTTTAATGTCCACACAAATGCAGTGGCAACGTTTTGACCCCTAGGGGTCTTTATCAGTGGCTTGATAGGAGCCATATGCCTACCCCACACATGTTTAAATCCCCTCACTGTATTAGCGTCAACCAGTTCTGCTGGGAGGCTGTTCCAATTACTACCCTCCTTATGTTAGATCTAAGCTTCTGACCCTCTACTTTTAGATTATGGCCTCTTGTTCTAACATTTAAACATACCAGGAGAATGTTTTCCTTACATAGCGTCAGAATCTTGTAGTGGATTTGACATTTCGCGGCGCCGTAATAAGAATCTTACAGACAAGTGAAGTCATTTACAGGTTAACATGCAAAAGGTGCCCGTGTGTAGAAAGAAAGTCACCGGCGTTACAAATGTTGCTGATTTGTTTGTCATGATCTATGTCAGAGACAGAGACTTTTTACAACTGCTGCCATTATAATGGGTCCCAGTCAAACATGAGAAAATATTATCTTAAAAGAAACTATTAAAAACTGTACAAATTGTGAATTTTCAAAATTATGCACAGCGTTATAGTGGTCCATCGGGCATTTCCGCCAGATGGCCAAAAGTCCGAGCTTAGTGAAGCGGTGGGGAAGCCTAAATACTGGCTTAACCCTACACAGCTTGCGCATGTGCTTAGTTTGCACCCCTACCCAACTAGTGCCCTGACTGCAAGACATTGTAACGCCTTTCATGTTTATTTAGGTAAAGACAAGTGTGCAAAAAATCCAGTGGATAACTTAATTTGTCTAGCTTTTATTCTTATTTTTTTATTTTATTCCAAGAACAAAAAATATTATAATGCAAATACACAGCATACATTTAGTTTCAGCTGAATTGGGGCATGTCGTCGTCGTTGTCGTTGCCGTTTTGAGCAGAACCCAGACTAGATTTCAGCTTTATTTCAAGTCCATAAAAATATGAATCTGTCTCAGCTGCAGTCGACATGTCATTAGAATAACATTTATTTTCTATTAGATGAATGCCTCCAGTGTAGCCCGAAATATTCCGGTAATATTTTGTGTTTATATTCAGTTGTTTTTTCTTTAGCTATACTTCTGTAATTATGTATCTGGAGATCGTCCATACGCCTCGTATTCCACAAAGACATTCGCCCTGCTATTCCTGGCATGTATTTGAGAAATTAACGTATTCAAATTCTAGAATTAGACGGACAATGTTATATGTTTGTTTGGGTTTTTTATTTCATTTTTGGACACATGTAGAATCAGAGAATATCTGTTTCAGACCCAATTACTAATTGATTTTAAAATGTAACAATACTGAGACAATATGTATATGTGTATAGGAAGCTTTTTAGTTTTTTGTTCTGCTTCGACATAATTATTATGAAATTAATTATGAAAAAATATATATTTATATAAAAATAATACATAAATATCTATATATATATATATATATATATATATATATTATATATTATACATACAAATGTATTTATATAAATAATAACAATAATAATAACAACAATAATAATAACTGAAAAAGCTTTTTCCTTGGGATGGACGGATCAGATGTTTAAGCTCCATGGTGGATTAATGTAAGAACTCTTGACTAGTTTAGGAAATAAGTAAAGGCAGGAGAGCTATGCCCATTAACCATAAAGATGAGGACAATGAGGTCAGTTTAAAGGGACACTCCAGCCATCGTATGCAATTTAACACATATTATAGCTGACATGCTGCTTTACTACATTGCGAGGCATAAGGTGTCGTTGGCCCCATCTATGAACGTGCCAATAAATGTATAAAGGAACGGCCCCCAACAAAGGTGTCTCGTTTCGACAACTGAAATGCAGAGGAGCATCGATATACTGTGCTACACAACCTATGCTTAGAACGATAGCGATAAAAACAACACAATACATATCGCCCTGTTGAACCCTCTAGGAAGATAAACTGGATTTCAAGGGAATCCGACATTCACAGAAGTTCCGTCTCGGCATTTCCCAGATAATGATACTCTTTCTAATAATAATAATGATTGGTGCCTTAAAGACAAAAAGCAAGGACTATAATATGTCGATCCTTTATAAAACCTAAATGCATGCGCGCAAAGATAAGATTGATAATCCAGTAGAGCGTTATCAGGATTAAATGACATCATGGATCTCTGTAGTACATAAAGCCGCCTTCAGTAAAGTGTGTTTCAGGAGGAATAGCATTTCGGCCTTCGCGATTTAAGCTGCTCCATGTTGTCCCAATATCCACACATATCAATCAACAGGAATACATAACGAAGCTTACTTCACTACACTCGGATTTCTCTCCCTTCTGAAGGTTAAACAAGTATTACTAGGAGACTGCCTCGGGCTTTCAGACATCAATGAAATATTATTTTTACAGCAGAAGGAAAATGGTCCGACTTGATGGTCTGAATGATTCCTACACGAGAAAATTCTATGTTTCTCTTAAAAAAAAAAAATGCAAAAAATATTCTATGGTTGGACATTTCTGGTTCGACTCATGAAATCGTTAACTGTTCACAGAATATGCAATGTCTCATTTTGCTTAAACACTTACTATGCAGAGAGAACATTCTCATTAGAAAGAACAATGAGTGTAAATAATGCAGAATTTTATCATCCATGTAAAAGTAATAGATAAACCGAAATCTGTTTCGTGTCCGCATTAGATAATCGAAAGTCTATTTGGTGTCATGCAAATAAAATCTATTAAAAAAAAAAAATATAGAGCAGTAGGCTTACAATTAAACAGCTAATTTCCATCATTAAATAATGTAATATTTAACAGTTTCATTTATGAATAAATACAATATTTAAAAAAGAAATAATAATATGCAGCATGAGAAACCATCTGTTTTTATGTATTATTGATATTTTTGTTTAAAGTTTTTTTTTTTTTAATTAGTTATATTTTTCAAGCTCTGAAAGTCATGTGGTCATGCCTGGGAACTCCTGGTTTGACCTGGAGTCTCTGGGTGAAGTCCTGCTTCCCCAGGTCTCTGAGTCGGTTTCTTCTTTCTCCGAGAAGAGGAATGACATTTGAACACGCCCACTTCCTGCCCACTTCCCTCCTACTCCCCACCCACTAAAACCTATTTGGGGCTAGCCCTATCCCTACATTCCAGAAGGAGAGCTCCAAATAGCTCACCCAGGGAAGTTTCTACATTTGTACCTTACTGAAAAAAATCTAAAATGTAAATATAATACATTCATTTAGGTGCAAAAAAAAAAGAAACATTAATGTCACTAATTATTGACATACATACTGTATATAAATATATTTTTCAATATTAATTTCCCAATGTCCTTCACCTTTAAAAGCTAGTATTATGGTTTATTGTTTATGTGGTTTCCCATGAGCCAAGTCCTGCTTGGATATTCAGAAGCCACACACAGTCTCGGAGAAATGGTATAACATGCGCATACAGCCAGATCATCTGTTATGAGGATGAATGAGGTGGTTCTGACCTAGATCCACTGCATGATAATGACTGTGCCGACAGAGCAAATTGTCTTTCTAATTAATGACACTTCATAATGTTTCGGCATTAACTCTTGGGGGGGGTAACGCGAGGGCATGTATACGTTTTGCGGTACTGTAAACATGTCACAATTTAACTCAATAATAACAAGACGATTCAATGCAATTTTACAAATGTATAGTTTCTAAATATAATTAGAAAAATTGAACATACAAACTTCCGTTTCAATAGATTTTCAATGGTAGAACTATTTTTTTTCTTAAAAGTGCAAAAATAAAGAAATATTTTAGCCGAAAAATATTTTTTTAAAAAATATTTACTGGTAAACAGCTTTGGAAAAGTGCTCTCGACATAAAAATGCCACATTTGGTATGAAGGATCATGCTTTGAATGGGAATAGTTTTCTGTGAACTTGGGTAAGTCACTTAGGGAAATATTTTTATATTACATCAGTAAAGCTTTTTATCTGGAATCATCTTTGAAGCTACGGAACATGGCCTTTAATCTCTTTCTGCTATATAGCAGGCCACAGAAGTCTGGTAAAGGTTCTCTAACATGACCATTTAACATCTGAACATCTTTGGATGTTTGCATGTCTACTAAGAATCACTTGCATAAATTAATAAATTATACTCCTTAATTAATTAGGATGACAGTTATGTTTTTTATTATATATATGGTATATATGTGTTACCTGCCCTTGGAATGGTCAATGAATTAGGGAAATATTTGTTTCTGCGTATGAATGAAAATGGTCACCAAGTTCTGATCTACTGGAACAAACTAAAATACCATGTTGAGGCCATACTTTATTGGATTTTGATAACCTGACTGTTGCATCTTTAAATTATTTATTTTATTTAAAGGGAACGACACAATCTATTGGACTGATATGGGCTTTAACAAAATCAGCCGGTCTAGACGAGACCAGACCTGGAAGGAAGATATTATTACGAATGGTCTGGCAAGAGTTGAAGGAATAGCAATTGACTGGATTGCCGGTAAGTGCCTCGTGTATAGTATTTATTTGTGACTGTAAACTATTTGATCAGAACATTACTGTGTTTTATATATTTGTTTGTTTATTTCTGTGCATACATAATGCTTAGTGTGCAAAATTGCAAGTGACCATATATGGAGATTTTTGTTTTAGGAGGAGTGGTTAGAGGTGAGGCTAGAAGGTGTGGCTTTAACAAGACTTTTTTTTTAAGGTGCCTCTGGCCTATTCTCATAGGAAGGTTGTCATTCTTGACTTTAATTCTAAAATTAAATGTTAATTTAATAATAAAAAAATGCACTACGTAGTAAATATAAAATTTTTATAAAATAGATGCCCTATATCTATAATCATAATTTTATTACACGCAGGTAACATTTATTGGGCAGATCATGGTTTCAATCTGATTGAAGTGGCAAGACTTAATGGTTCATTCAGATATGTTGTAATATCTGGCGATATCGACCAACCTAGAGCTGTTGCTGTACATCCTGAAAAAGGGTAACTATTAATATTAATATTATTGTTATTATTATTATTACTTTTTGTCTGAGGTTTTGTTCTATTGACATGTACATTGAAAACTGCCAATGTAAAAAAAACAATACCAAGTTTCCCCCTGATATTTCTGAAAGTGGATCTCAGTTCTAATTTATATAGATAGGTTTTGACCTTGGGTTATATATTGTATTTTATGTCTTGTATAGTGTCAATGAATTATGTAGCACCTACCACAGTGTGTATGTACAGTGTAACAATCTCAAATTTAACCCCTTCACGACAAAGCCTGTACATGTACAGGCTCACAATGCATTGTTTTAATGGGTTTAATGACAACCCATTGTACTTAAGGGGTTAAAGGCAGACACTATTACATTGGGTAAAGAGGGGTTAAACCACAAGGTATAGAGGTGATTAGCTAGTTCTATAGGTGAGTATTCTATTTACTAATGGAAGGAGAACTTCTGGCATCGTTATAAATAAAAGGGGACTCCCATCATATATCTGGCTGTATAAATAATACTGATGTTCAATATATTGTACCGCCTGACTTTGTGAGCTTGTAAATATTATTTTCATAAAAATAATAAGGGGATGGACGCGATGAAATTCTTTATTAAACCGTGTTTTCTTCTTCTCTTGTGATATTGCAATAAATAATTTCACACGTCTGTTTTTTTAACAGAAATATTCAAAGTTCCATAATAAATGATTAATTATTATAGAAATGAAAAAGCGATGTTCAATACAATAATAGCATCGGCAGTGGCGCTTTTGCAAACTTTATTACTTAAATCAGCCATAGGAGTCATAGAATAAAAAAGGCGTGTTTGTATTGTTCCCTTTCTTAAGACATTTCACCTTTTTCTTCATTTCCTGTACTTTCCAATTTCCTCCGCAAAGTGACAGAATCTCTAATTATACCACCGACCGTAGCCCGATGCCGCCGAAGAGAACGGTGTCTAATCTCGATAGCCAAATCTAAGGGCATTTTTTTCTGTTGATCCCGTTATTCGCTGAGACTCGGCTTCTTCTATAATGACAGCTAAAGGTTTTAACCCCTTAAGGACAATGGGCGTTCCCTAAACCCATTGAAAACAATGCATTTTGAGCCCGTACATGTACAGTCTTTGTCATTAAGGGGTTAATAAATGAGAGTGACTGGGACACAATGCTATTGAACCTGCTGAGAATGTGATCAGCACTGTGCTGTTCTTAACTCATCTCAAACTGGGGACTTTCTTACCAAGCTGACCCTGAGGCTCCTGAAATATTAACCCTTTAATAGCCCATCATGTAGATTCAACGCAGTGACTCTCTAAATGTGCTAACCAAATAAACTCTAATACCGGTCCTCATGGAAACCTTGGCTTGTCATTATTAAAATATACACTTAATTGAGTCACCTGCATTCAAGCAGGGATATCGACTATAACATACTGATAACAAAAGCACCAATTGGGGGTATTATATATGATTACAGCAGCGTAGAATAGGAAGGAGCCAGCTCCAGACTGAGTGATCCTGATAATATGCTCCTCCACCCTGGGAGTCTGAGACTGGGGCAAAAACTCTGAGACTCAGGGTCAAACTCCGAGAGCCCCCCTGTGCAATTAGAATAGTATAACACAAGCATCATGCACATAAAAAAATAACAGTTTTAATTATATGAATCTTAGGTACCTCTTCTGGACAGAGTGGGGTCAGACTCCTTGCATAAGCAGAGCCCGCTTAGACGGATCGGAAAAGACTATGCTGGTAACCACCGGGATTGCCTGGCCGAATGGAATCTCCGTGGACTACGAGGTCAGCTTATGCATTTTCTGACAATGTATTTAGAAAGCATTAACTTCTATGTTGTGTTATAGCAACAAGCCTCTTCCCTTTTAGCTTTTTCATTGTTGTCTTAATAAAGTTCTCTTACAAAGAGCAGAGCTTGCTAAAGTTTACTTTGAAATTGATCTTTAGGAAAATAAATTATACTGGTGTGATGCCCGCACAGACAAGATAGAAAGAATTGACCTTGAAAGTGGACGGAATCGTGAGATTGTGCTGTCAGGAAGCAATGTGGATATGTTTTCGGTTGTGGTCTTCGGGGCTTACATTTACTGGTCTGACAGGTAATTTATTTTTCCATAAGTATTTGAGTCTCAAAATGTTATTTCAGCACCAGCTGCTTCACCCTTGTAGGATTAGCCATCCCTTAGCAAGGTCACAATAAGGACCTCACAAAGCCATGTAATTTCCACAGGAAAAAAAAAAAGGCACTTTCGATATTCAGAGCTAAATCGTATCAATGTCATAGGCACAAGTAGGTTTCCATGCCTTCTGTTAGGCCAGCTGTCCGTTGCGTTTTAAAGACTTGTTTGATTTTAATTATCCAAGGATTGTTGATCTGTGGTCTTCTCGTCTTTTTGACAGGGCGCATTCCAATGGTTCTATTAGAAGAGGGAACAAAAACGATGCCACAGATGCTGTAACAATGAGGACGGGTCTCGGGATAAACCTAAAGGATGTAAAGGTCTTTAACCGAGCCAGAGAGAAAGGTTTGAGATGCTATACACGATTTCTAGGATCTTTACCAATTCAGTATGAATATTTGCATTGCTATAATCTTCAAGACCTTTTTTTGAATAGTGATTGTTTCAAAAACATCCAAGCAATATTGTAGATTAGTGGTTCTCAGAGGTTCATTTTGTGGTTGGCAATATACTCATAGCCATGTTTTGTGGACTTCAAACTCAGCAACAGTTATGTTCTTGTGGCCACCTAGTCAACTACAGCCCGGTTCTAGCGGTTACATATCTGGTCAGTGGTGGAACCTTCACATTTCGTTCAATCTATGGTAGAATATTTACATTTCTTTCCTGGACTCTACATAGTCGAGGATATTGTGTAGATGGCGACCACGCTTGAGAAATGCTGTTCTAGATTTCTACCAAGACATTGATATAGTTCCATTGGCTAGACCTTTAAGGACAAAGAATAAGTGACACTAGAATAAGAACTTCCCTATAAAGGTCTCTTCCAACAATAAATACATTTAGAAGAAGCACAAAGATTAACCTAGGATAAATATTGCTCGGTTTACAGATTCTTAGTAGCATGACCTTATAACGACCTAAGTGTAGGCAGGGAATCGTCGACGGATAGGAAAAAGGTCATGTAACCCACTTAGGTTAAAAAAAAATGTCTTCTGTGCGTTGATAAATTATTAACAATGTGACATAGTTGCCAGAAGCAATGCATGCAAATAGGTTAACATCTTGGAGGAGATGAGCCAATTTGATGGTTCGTCAAGGGATGAACACAAGAGAATTTGCCGTGATTGCCACGCTTGGAGGAGTGTGAATCATCTCTGCAAATTCACATATTAGTGTATTCAGAGTACACTTTATTGTGTGATCATTTAATCATACCTCTAGCCACAAGATACAACACTAGACTATTTATAGATGATATAAAGGTTATTATAGGCAATAATAGCCGGGTCATTTAAACATTTATACTTTTTCTGTTCTTCAGGATGGAATTATCTGTGTTCTGGTTTCTCATCATACCTTTTTTTTTTACTCTTGCTACATCTTTTTGATGTCTGTCAAAAATTCCCAACCCACTTGTACTTGACCTACATGAATACATGTGACTGCATGCTACATGCTTACACTTTTGCAGTGGTTGGCCTATCCACTCACATAATCTCTAATACAGTGGGGGAATTTAAACATGCATGGGATTGGCATATGGCTCCTGAAGACGAGACCAACGACTGATTAATGCTTGAGTCTTTAAAGCAATAAAAAAAAGAGCTAGATGGAGCCGAATAGGGCCAATCTGCCGGCAGATTTCTATCTGTTTTTATCTGCCACCGGCAATGAAGGTACGTGCGAATTGCCAATCCTAACCTGGTGCCGCATGGACTGTAAAGACCAGAATCTGAGCTTTTTACCCCAAAATTCACACCCCATGGCTTCTATTAAAGCTTATGATTAAGTGCCTTGTGCGCGAAAAGCGTACTACATTGCAGTGCTGTTAAAGATTTTTTTTTCACCAACTGATGGATTATTTGATGTAATAAAGGAAAGTGTGAGTGCCAGACCCGTTTCTTTTTTCCCCGTTTTATTTTCATTATACCTTTTTTCAGTATATACACTTATGCCAATATGGGCAACAGTTTCAGCTTAATTTGTGACTTTGTGCTTCCTCTCAGCTTCCATAACAGGGGGTGGCATAAATAAAGGAGCAAGCTTTCAAATAAAAAAAATAGTACTTTTATTTCCACATTTATTTTTAAAAAAAAAATTAGTGCTAAATCTTGTTTATTAAAAGCATACATTGTTTTTTTAACAGGAATTATAGCCTCAAAAAAATAATAAAAGTTATGAAATGAGTAGGCTTTGAAGATTTTTTTTTACTACTTAAAAGTTTCCCAATTCTTTCATACTTTTCACTAAGCACCATCAATAAGTGAGTGTTAATTAGAGAAATTTCATACCAATTAACTAAGACGTTTGCACATTTCTGATCACGTTCAAAGGCAAAGCAACATATGGATTTTTGTACTGAGACAGAAAATTCACAGTTGATTTGTATTTATCTGTGTGGAGGATTAATTGAGTTGACAATACATGGAATTTACATATTTGAAACACTAAGCACATAATTATATAGTTTTGCCATTGAAGAGAATGTTTCAAATAAAGCAGTATGGAAAAATATCTATACATTGCTCTTATAGAATTGTAAGCAAAAGTACTTATAAGAGAAACACAAAAGATCAAGTTTCGTCTCTATGACATCACTACGTGCCTCTCTTTGCAAAGTAATGATTAATTACTGCCATAGCCCATATCTGGTGTCATATGGTGGTTACAAATGGACAGATATCTCGTCTTTAAGCCCTACAAGAAGATCATCTCAGGTTTACCATTCGTAACTCCATGGTTTATCCACTCTTGTGACCCACTGTAGGCTTCTTCAGCTCACTACTGTCACTAGTGATCCACCACTTTTTCACGTGTACAATTCCTTTCTGTTTAATGTCTCACCCCATAGATTAAATAGACCGACAACACTGTTTCTAATATATAAATTTGCCATTAAAGAGACACCCTCTGCTATAGCGAGTGTGGCCGGCTACATGCTTAGCCAATGTTGGGTATTGGGAGAATGGGGCCATCTTTAGAGCCGTTCATTGTCTCTGGGTAAGAAACATTCTGTTAGAGAGAGGCTTATTAATTCCCTTAATAGAGATGGATTAAGTAAAATGGTTACAAAAAGAGGGAAAAGAAAAAAAAAACATTTACAGGTAGATCAGACCCATCAGGCCCCGTCTAGTCGCCCGCTTCTCCTGTTAAAAAGACTTAAACTTTAATCAGTCGTCGGTCTCGTCTTAGATTCAGGAGCCATATGCCTATCCCATGCATGTTTAAATTCCCTCGCTGTAACATTACTGGCTGTTCCATTTATCTACCATCTTCTCAGTAAATAAGAAGAAAAATAGTGAGCTATTAGGAAAACACAAGATTAAATATCTGGTTAGATTGTAAGCTTTTCAGGACAGGGACCTTCTTTCCTAATGTGCCTGTCGTACTCTGTTCATAATGTTTGGCTACTGTATTCTATGACACCTTATGGTCCTTTTCCTTTATACCGTAAAGTGCTAAGTACATATATTCTAATGTAAATAAAAATATACATTCATGCATGCATTTTCAAGTTTCACCAAATACAAAGAATAACCCAAATATCATCACACATTATACTGTAACTTTTTGTGAGTGTAGTGATACTGCACTAAGCAACGAAATCGAATGAAAGCATGGTCAAAATGTTCTTTTGAATTATTGATTCTCAATGTTCTTTTTAACCTAGAAAAACATATAGTTTAGCACAAAATGTTCCTCTGTGGCGTGTAGCAACATTAATCAATATAATGTAAACCGTTCAGCTAAAAAAATCCTTAGGAGACTTAATAAAGAGGTAACGTAAACTAAGCCAATCGACTGAGACAGTTACAAAATGCTAAAATAATATCTCTCTGCAGGTACCAACATTTGTGCCAAAAATAACGGTGGATGTCAACAGATCTGCTTATACCGTGGGAATATGCAAAGGACGTGTGCTTGCGCGCATGGATATCTTTCAAAGAATGGAGTTGCTTGCTTAAAACACGATGGCTACTTGCTCTACTCGGGGAGAACCATATTAAAAAGCATTCATCTTTCGGATGAAACGAATCTCAACTCGCCTGTGCAACCGTACGAAAATCCGGAATATTTTAAAAATGTGATATCTTTGGCGTTTGACTACAAATCCAATGGAAAAGGCAACAATCGGATCTTCTACAGCGACGCTCATTTTGGAAACATCCAGTCGATCGAAGATGACTGGACCGGGAGAAAAGTCATCGTAGAAAGTAAGAGTTTATTCCCTTGTTGAGTTTGGTTAAGACAAGTTCTATATTCCAGGTGCCCTTCAGGAAACGGGGACCCCCAAAGCAGTAAGGTTATAAGTGTAACTGGGACAAAATGGCTGGAAAGTGGGTGGAGCTGCAAAATAGGCAGAGGTGATTGGTCTAACTCTCTTCCTTGGGATCTTATACCATTTAAACATGGCTCTCTAGGAGTACTCATAGTCTGCTTGACTTGAATCCCAACCCAAGAGTTATAACCTCATCATGGGTAGTAGAAAAATACGCAAAACAAACAAGATGACTTTTGTCTGTTGCTAGAGTTGAAAAACAGTCCTTATTAAAAGTGTATCATTGAGCCTTCCATAAATGATGGGCAAACTCAGACAAACAACACCAAGAAGCCTGTAGACTTTATATGCAGGAGCTCCGTAAAGGGAAATGAATTCTCAAAGTGTATGAATTATACATAAAGTAGTGCATCGCGTGTCAAAGGTCAGCCTTTGGTCTGCAATTTGATATTCAGTTTAAAATAACCAATTTGGCAGCCCTGTATGTAAATGGTAATGTTAGTTTTTTTAAAGAATGTTATGATACTGAGAGCTGGTTGGAAAAAAAAAAAAAAAAATATATATATATATATATATATATATATATATATATATATATATATATATATATTGTCAGTATATCTAGTAAATTCCTAAAATACAAAGTAGGCAAAACGACTTAGACGCTAATGGTGTTTTTATTTGATTCATCTTGTCTAGGACCTGTTTATACAGCAAATGTGCTTAGAACATCAGTTCTTGATTTCATAAAATAAGGCAGTTACATAAACCGAGAGGCTTATCTAGGTATAAAGCAAGCATTTGTATAAATGGTGAATATTCTTTCGAATTCCCCTGGCTCGCATTAACACAAAAAACCTGCTTGGTTGTGATATCAAGTAGCTTTAAGACACATCTATAATTTGGAAGGAAAAATGATGTGGATGCTGCATTTCCTCAAAAAGGAGAAGCGAAGGTGGATTTATATACCCATTCAGGGGTAACTAAAAATAAAGGTACATGTTACCATACTTGAAAACTTACCCCTCTCCAGCTCTTTATAGAAGCTAGGATGGGAGTATTACTCTCCCAAATGGGAAGGGTAACCCCAGTAAGGCTTTGAAGGGGTAGGTAGTGGACAAGGAGTAGGTGCGAATGGGTGAAACCTGGGCAGGGAATGGCCAAACATAACTGCCCCAGCACCAGGGTAAAGGCACTAATACAGAGCCCTGGGGCATCAACTTTGTGTGAACCTTGAATTCTTGTTATATTACACATCAGAGGGTATGTAATGTTGCCAATGTCTCGAGGAGGCTGAAGTTTTGCTCATGGTGCAACAATTATATCCTGCAACTACAAACAGGGTGCTAGGTGGAAGCAGGGTAATAAATAACTGAGAATGACTAAAAAACAGTGATATTCGTTCCCGGGATCTGGGTTAAAACTTGGTGGTTTAAGGGATAGTCCTGTGTTTCTCTTGCTAAAGAAACTGTTGGAAATAGGTATGCTAAAGCAGTTAAAAACATTAATAATTTATACTAATTGGCAAGCCTGGGAAGTTTGTGGATTTCACCCAGAGTCTCCGGGTGAAGCATTGCTTCTCCAGAGCTCCGGGTTGGAATGTTCAATCTCTGTACAGGGAAATATGATTTGTCATGCCTGCTCCTTGCCTACTCTCTTCCCATTCCCTGCCTACTCTCCACTCACTCTACCACTCTCCACTACTCTTTCTGCCCTCTTATGTATCTGTTCTCCCAGCTGTCCCTGATCTCAACCACACTCCCAGGAAAGTGGGCGCTCAGAACAGCCATCCCTAGGAATGCCCCAGTTATTATTATCATTGATGGTGCTTGAAGATATAATAAGTTGTTTTATTTAATCATAAACACACTTTACATTTTCTGCACGGATACCAAACATAAAAAAAAAATAAAAAGCTTCAAAGGTATGTTCAT
Organism: Spea bombifrons; assembly: GCF_027358695.1. NCBI lineage: Eukaryota > Metazoa > Chordata > Amphibia > Anura > Pelobatidae > Spea > Spea bombifrons. Next base: position 5,115,492 of record NC_071093.1, on the reverse strand, counting down.
ATATTAAAACAACATTATAATTGATTATTTTATCAATTTTATTGTTTAAAAACGCTACTTGCTAGAATAGATAATCTTATATTTGTTTATTCAGCTTGAGTGGGCTTTGATGTCTACCTTTGCTTTGATTCCTTTATTGATGTGTTGGTTTTTTTTTCCGGTTGCTTAGTAATTTTCTATGCTTGTTGCTTTATAATTGAGAGAGGGAATGCAGACTTTGTCACTTAAGCTTAATGAAGTTCTATAAAAAGCATACCCAATTGGTTGGCTGTTTCATTTCTCGTATTTGGTATTCGTTTCATGTTCTCATTTGATGAAGGGAATGTAAACACGTATTGGGAAAGGCGTATGACTCCAGCATCTAAGAGGAGACCAAAGAACGATTAAGGTTTGAGTCTTCACAGCAGGAGAAGCGGGTGTACTAGACGGGGCCGAATGGGTCTGACCTGCCGGCCACCTTACTTGGTGCCGCACGCACTATAAACACCAGAACCCAATTCTTCCACCCCAAAGTTCCCATCTAATTACTCAAGATCAAGGGATGATTAAGGTTTCAGTCAGTGAAAACCGGCAGGTTAGATTCTATGTGTCTATGATAGGTCTCAGATTGTTCTCACATTAAATATTTTCTTTAAGTTGTATTAAATATTTTGATTAAGGATTTTTTTAAAAAGGTCAATTTAATTAAGACTGTGACAACAAAGAAGAAAGTGGATGATTTTTTTAACAGGAAAATGAATAAATCAATTGTGTTCAGGAAGTGGTCTTTTTTTTCCAATTAAAGATAAAAGATCCCTGATTGACGTGCAGGAGTGATAGTAAAGGATTTATATTCATATATCTGTGCATTCAACGGTAAATTAGCACTGCCAATTAGATTCTACCTCATTGGTGAGGCTTTTGAAGGCTATGATTTACATATGGAGCAGTTGGTTCTATAATGCAGGGGGAAACTTGTCTCTTGTGATCGTGATCGGTCTGAGAATCCGGTCAGAGATCCTTTTTCTGCGATGGACCAAAACATTCCAAGATGACCCCAAGTGGGGTCTTAAAACAGGACCATCTGTAGTGTTCAGTGTTGCCAGTTTGTGGTTGTGTCTTTTATTCTTCTTATACTTCTCAAGACGTCAACTGTTTGCTCTACCAATTAAATTATTAAACCGATGATGTCGTATTTAGTCAACTACTTTATAACATTGCAGTAACGCACAAAGGGTACCACACAGTAGGAAGAATAAACACTCTATTAGCACTCACAGCACAATAGCTTTAAAGGGTGCAAAATGGGACAAAAAGCACCAAAGTAAATAATTTTGTTGATTTCTGTGCATGGTCTAGTAGTTCCTCTCGGAAAACAGTTTTATTAGGATAAGAATGTGCATTGAACTGTACACGGAGAAGTAATGTTGCCTTAATACATCCCTGCCTAGAAGAGCTTAAAATCTAATTTGGTGTCTGATACATGGGAAGATAATGTGACTTATTCTAGCTTTGAAGGAGCTTTTCCCGAATCAAGGTTTCCTGGTAGACGATCAAAAGGTCAGTTTTCTTCTTCATGATTAAAATGCACAGTGACAGGAGATGTGATTGTAAATTCTGCGGTATTACAGACTCAGTGTCCTTTTGATTGTAAAGTGGAATGAACACTTATTTTAATACATATTGTGAGCGGCAGAGAAAATCATTCTCTGTATATCACGCTGAACTGGGGGAAAAAATTACAGATACAAAAAAACTAGTACTGTTTTCTAAAAAGAGTTGAAGGATTGGCAAGCTAGACCGGCGATGGGAGATGTGTTTTGAGCGGAATACTCTCATCTTGCACACCTTGAGTGTTTAGTGTACATCTTTCAACCCTTCTTACATAGATGAATCTTCATTAAAATCAAATATACATCATATCTGACAAGATATCCTCCTCTTCGGCTCAATGCACCAGATTTATACTTGGCATAGTTTTTTTTTTTCCAGTTCACTTAAAAGATTTATACCTTCAGATCAGTCCTTCATTCCGAGTTTCCAGCTCACTAAAAGCAGATTTATAACTAAACATTATGTCATATACTTCCAACTCCCAGAGCATTGATTTAGAATTCATAAACATCCCATTATCTGACACTTCTTCACTTTGCCAAAAAAAAAAAAGACTTGAAACTTACAAACAACATCTCATTATCTCACACATTTTATGAGGAAGCCAAAAAAAAGCTTCTTTCAGTTCAGAAACTTTGTGTTAGAATCAACTGTTGACATTATCTATGTGCGTGGCTAAATATTTGAGGTTGTACAATGAAGTATTTTAATCGCTTTATTCAAGAAGGACTTATAGATCAACTGGATGGGTGTTGAGTAGTTGTATCAAATTAGGTCAATGTGGACTCTTAACCAAAGTATCCCAGAAACATGCGATAGGAGGAAGATATCATAGATTACTCTGAGAAGTATTATTACATGGGACACAAAGACAGCCCAAAGTATTTAACTGAGAGAAGTCCAGAGGACATGAAAGAACCTCAGATCTGGCAGTAGCCTTTGAGACCCAGAGCACCAGGCTATGACATCATATCCCGGTAATCAGCAGTGAGGATGTAATAAAAATGTTGTTTGGGAATTTCGAAATTCACAGATTTTAATATAACTAAAATCATTTCGTAATTACCAATAGGTTCTATTCTTTGTTCTGCCTTTTGTATATTTTTTAGGTGATGTTTGGGTTAATCAAGACCTCCATTTGAACTCACACCAATGCCACTTAGCAATGCTCAGAAGCTGAGTGCCGCAAGGTGGCCCTTCCATAAAGGTGGGCAGGTGTTATTCTGCCTAATGCCGCCCGCTTCTGGAGTCAGCCCCTCTCCACCTCTGGTCATGTCCCCCCAACACTGGTGTCCCAATTCTGAGACCACAAATGTCAGGGTTGTATAGAATGAGCTACCGAAGGAGAGTAGAAACTTAATAAACCTATACAAATGTCTTATATTACATTTATAGCACACCTGTAGATTATGTAGCTCTTTTACTGTTTAGGTAAAGTGAAAATTAATCCCTTAAACAATGAGGACGTACTATTACGTCCTCACTAAACTGGTGTTTAAAGCTGAGGACATAACGTTACGTCCTCTACTACTGTCAACGACTGTGGAGGACTGCTTTTTATTTCCCCTTTTTTACACTTTGGTTTAGGAAGGTGGGAGGATTAGAGGGAAATGTGCAGAGACCTAGCTTTAGGGTATAAAACCATAAATACATAGACACATACATACACATATACTTGTAAAAAAAACTGCTACGTCCAAGGGACATGTCTTAACTTGGCATTACTTTATACCCATATACTTTTCCTGGGTTACTAATAGCTTACATTGCTTAATATAATCTGTTAACACCAACATATATGTTTATTGAACTGTAAGAGTTGGGATTTCAGGAAGTGACCAAAATGCTCTAAAGTGCCATTAAAATTTTTTCCTTAATAAGTAAGGTTGGCTTAATCGTTGACAAAAGTGACAATAAAAAGTTTATTGAAAATTTAAGTTGTTTAAGCACTGTTGTCCACTTAAAATGTGCTGGATATATGTGATTGTGTTGTAAAGAAAAAAAAAAGCAATCTAAAAGTAAAAAGTAACTGAAGATAGTTAAAGAGTGAGAAAAAATAGTTACTTTGTTCTTCTGGGAGTGCTGGAAAAGAAAAATAATTTCTTGTCGAAAAATATTCATTTCTTTATTGTAGAGGGAATGCAATCCAATAATGGTGAAATAAAATAGAACTATTAATTCTGTTATTAAAAAATAGGCTTAAGGGCACACTGTATCAAAATAGTACTAATGAAGTGGCAGGCTTCCACAGAAATGTAAAAAGAATTAGGCAGACAAGGCGTTCAGTGATTCTCCCGGGACCTCTCACTGATCATAAAAATTCCTGTTTTTAGGTTAAATAGGTCAGAAAATGAGAAATGGGGCAAAGCAACAAAATGACACAAATAATAAAAAGGAAAACTATAATGGGAAATAGAAAATTTACACCATAAAACATAGAATTTGGAGACAGATAAGAGCCGTCCAGGAAATTGAGGCTGCCTATGTTTCTACCTGATGAAGGACCTCAAGCTGTACTTGGCCATTTGCCTTGTGTCACGTTCACAGAGTAGTCTTATTCCTACCCCAGACCCTCTCTTCACAAAGCATCGTAACAATGTCTCATTGTGGTTCAAAAGCAGCACTACGTAAAGTGACAGTTTAATGTCCTAGACGGCCCCACCAAAGGAGAAGCAATACATTGTGAGTACTTTAATACCGATACTGTTACTGGTTTAAAAAAAGAAAAAATTACCTTAAGGAGAAGCTGCAGCTTCAGAGCTGCTGTTCCCTGCCTCCACTGTGGCCCGATGATTCACGTCACTGATTGACTTTTTCTCTTTTTCTTTCTCTCTCTCTCTCTCTCTCTCTCTCTCTCTCTCGATATAGATATATATATATATATATATATATATATATATATATATATATATATATATACATGCATACATATACATTCATTAGTATAGAATTGCTTTGATGTAATCTGCATGTAGAGTTAAATATTGCCTCAAAGCTGGCAGGAGGCCATTTAAAAGGCTTTTAAATGCATTCCTCTACATTTCTTTCCTGTCATTTTTGAACACATTTCCTGGAAGGAAAATATATACACAGTGTAAATATATATTTCTATATATATATATATATATATATATATATATATATATATATATATATATTCTATATATATACACTCTAAATGTAAATATCTTTATCAATTGCGAGATTTAATGACATCTTCCATGTATGACCTAATTGAAAATGATATTATTTAGGGGCAAGGCATGCTTTCGTACGCACCATTATACATCTGTCAATGTTTTTCTTCCCTCATTTGGCTCATTCAATTAAATGTGTTTGAAACATTTTTCACTTGGTAGAGTAACCCAATCAAACCACACGAGATTGCCGCGTCAGCTAATTCTGCCATAATGTTATTGTAATTGATAAGAAGGCCCGTCGTAGTCTGCTTTTAAAGCAATAAAACATCGGGGAAAAAAGATGCATTTACAATTTGTACTTAACAATAATTGTGCTATCAGAGCTTTAATTAATTCTTTGTCGTAAGGACAATATACTTCAGCTGGCTATAAGGTAGTCAAGGATTTGTTGCTCAAGGAGCTAAGAGCTCGATATTGAACCATAATAAACAAAAGATTGAGTCGGAGAAAAGGAAAGTTATTATCTACAAACATAAGCTGACTTCTCCATCGATTATTACAGTTTTCTGGAGACTTTTCTTAATTTTAATTAAACCATTTATGGTGTAACTTTCCATTCCTTTATCGGTCTTACATTTCTCAAAATCACCCGTTTCTTAGTAATTAAAATGTATAATTAAATATTAACAATTTTATTATGTTAAGCAGAACCATCCCAAACTCTACACTTAATAACAGAGATTACAGGTTACAGTGAGGGATAGTAAACATGCATGGGATAGTCACTAAATCTGTAGCCCATGATAATGTCATTTGGTGTACACAACACCGGTATCCAAATATTTGGCACAAACAATGTTTTTTCAGTAACTCAATAGTCATATATCTGGAACATGCCCATTAAGTTAACCTTTATAATGAGTGTCCTACAACTAGATGTTTGGGTAGACATATTACCCATCTGTGCTACGGTCTCATCCCAGCTCTTAAGGGGAAAGAATAGCGTAAGGTGTAGTTGAACCAGAAGAGGCCTAAACCCTTTCTCCAAAAGCAGGTTGGTCTCTTGGATCTCCAGAAGGAGAGTCACTTAGCCAGGGCCATCGTTCCGCTCCATCTCCACCGGCTATGGCCAGCTTGGCCGTCTCTACACACCAGCCATTCTTAGACCTACAAACGTGGTCAGTGCTTCCAAAAGTGTCTGCAAGTCATAAAGTTGGAACACAAGACTTATTGTCTATAACTTTACTTGTTATAATTGTGCAGTACCACGTAACTTGCTCTTTACTAAAAAAAACAGAAATAAATAATGCCTGGGAATTCTAACGATAATCAGGGTCAAGCCTCACTGCTCCTTCTTCGGGCTGACATTAAAATGAATAGTTAAAAAAAAAAATCTGTGATAAATTAAATTAAAGGTCTTATGATTGATTTATCATCGTTTTAAACAGGCAGCATCATCCATCACTCGATCCTGTTTGTTTACGACATTTCAGGTACTGTAAATAATACGTAGAAGTCCATTCTTCAGACCCGCAGAAAAATAAACACGGAGACGTTAAAGTGTGTCTAAGAAAGGAAAAAATATATAACGCCCCCTCCATAAAGTAGAACATATTTTCAGCCAGATCTCTTGTTTTAGTTAAAAAGGAAACATTTCACACACCCTTTTCTGATACGAGTTCTTTTGTTCTAATGTTCTGGGTTTCATCTTTTTTTCTTTTGTCATTGGACCAAACGGACTTCTTTTCCAAAAATAAAAAAAAAGTCATTTATAACAAAAGATCAGTAGTGTGTGTTCTTCAATTATTGATTTGTTGCGTGTCTATTCTACGGGAAAGTCAGATGAAGATCAGAATGAATATATTTATAGCTTGCATCTCTCCTTTAGGATGCAATCCATCTTCGTTAAATTCAGTAAAAGTGATAGATGGTATTTGGCAGTCTAATGATGTGCTCGCTCTTGCATTGCCTCTGTAAATCATAAGCTATTGCTTTGTGTTGTGTAGATATTTAATCAGCTATACACCCTATTACGGATTTAACTCCGAATGTCAGGGCAGGTGAACTGTCTGAGTGTTTGTTTATTAATATCATTTTGTGTTAACATTACGCTCATTTAATTTGAATATATGGCTTTTTCCCCCTCTCTCGGAGCAGCAGACGTTTGCTGTAATTTCAGTCCCTTTTCAAATATATTATTTGAAAATTTCGGGAAATTTTTGATAAAATTATATATTTCCAGAAAAAAAAATGCCAAGTCGGTAAAAAAAACGGCAATTACAACTTATCAATAAAGCAAATGACTAATATTGTAGAAGAATAGAATTGGGCAAATCTTTCACCTATATATGACCAATAAAATGGTCAACAGCTGCAGAAAACATTGAGTTGCGTCAGCCATTGGCATCTCATGTCCATGATGTGAATGAGCTGGAATTCGCATTTCGCGGTTGTCTTTGTTCCCGGTTGAGTTGCCGTTGAAGGTGGCTAAATTGTACTGTTTTTGTAGTAACTCCTGCAGAGCAAATATTCACGTTTAGCCCACTTCAAGTAGCTGCTAGCGTATAATCTTTATCATAACAGCCTTTATAGACAAGATCATAGTTCTCAGCTCATAAATATCCATGGTAGAAGATATGATCAGCCACATTTAGCTCAACAAGGTGTCCACCAGTTTGCCAACCCTCTCCCCAATGCACGTCCAAGGCTTCTGATGAATCAGTTGGGTTTATTTATTATAATATAAGCAATTGTAACCTGGCATACAGTTATAGGCGGCTCATGAAGTCCTATATTCTCAAATGTTGTTGTCTTAATCAGTTGTTGTCCTTGTCAGTGTTCTACCTGACTTACAGAAGGTCATCAGAGATAGACACCTTTCTGAAAAAATACATTACGCAGCACGTATAAGAGTCAAAAGGGTCCACATTAAATGTAGGGACTGCAAATGTGAAGACAAAGACTACCGTTAGAATTGGCAAGCGCCTTTCCTTCCCTAGGATATAAAAACAACCTTCAAGAAATCATTTGTATTAGACTAGCCGGGAATATACATCATCATCGGTAAGATAAAGTAACATCTGTTTCATCGCAGTGGTGGCACAAGTGGTTTCTTGCTGACTTGGCATGAAAGTCTAAGCTGTAGAAGATCTGTCAAAGTCATTGCGTTGAAAGGGTTTAGAAAGTGTCACGTATAATGAATCTCTACTTTACAGATATAGTCAGGTCACGGGCTTTTCATTCATTTATGAACTGTTGAAATGAAGGTCATCCTCTTTGAGGATATTCTTTCAGAATAAATGCTGGATAACAGATTTTTTGTTAAGTCCTGCCCTCGCTTGTCATTACATTAATAAATGTCAGGAATATTAGATTCTAAAAAATTCAAGAAATATTCCGACTTGCGGCAGGAATGTATCTTATGTAATGAATTATCACTTAACAGCCACTCCACTTATATCAACTTCAGCCCGATGGATTGGTAGCCTATAATTAATCTGATTTTCCGTTGTTTAAATTTATTTTCTGAGTATATTGGACAGTGAGCGGATAGCAATGGCTATAATTTCTTTTTTTAAATGGATTTATTATTGTTTGCTCCTTTCTAATGGAGAAAAACAAAGGTTTAAGATAATTTATTTGGTGGTCAAATACAATCCAATGAAACAGCCAAATCAGAAATTATTGTGGTAAAAATATGTAAATATAATAATATTTAATATCTGAATACTTAATATATAAAGGCAGACAGAAAGGCATTACAAATGCATACAAAAAATGATTGGGGCTGTATTAATAAGGAATAACTGGTAGCAGAGAATATGGAATTATATAACTCTAGGTGAGATGGAGCATGGACTCAATTTCGTTAAAGGAGAAGGAGTGGGAATCGGCTTAAGTGGTTTCCACTGCTTCAGTATTTTGGTCCTCTTGGGTGTCCATATGGACCCAGATGAAGAATTCTAGGTCGGAGTCTTTACGCCAAGAAAAATGGGCATACTGGATGGACCGAACGAGTCTTATCTGCCATTAAATTCTGTGTTTCTAGGTTATGCTATATGTCCACGCTTAGTTTGAGAAGGTGAACTGCTTGGCCTGAGTGGCTGTCTGAGAATGTGTGTCATTCTTAAGAAATACACCATTTATTAGACAGACCTTGTTTAACCACTTGATGACAAAGCCCATACATGTACGGGCTCAAAATGCATTGTTTTCAATGGGTTTTGGGACTGCCCATTGTCCTTAAGGGGTTAAATGTCTGTACTGTAATAGACAAGAAACTGACAAGTTAAGTGTTCACGTTACTATGATGCATTATGATTAAGGGTTCTTAGCAATGGTGGCCACATTCTTGCAATGAAAAATGAAAAGACAGATTTCATTAGACATATGTTAATCTTCAATGGACTTATTATAGCAATGCCATCTGTGTTGTCTACGGCTCGAACCACGCTTTAGAATACTTCCCTCTGCTTTTGTAACAGCATGAACTAATCGGATTTCTTTCTGGTGCTTCTCCGACAGATGTAGGCTCAGTGGAAGGTCTGGCATATCACAAAGCCTGGGATACTTTATACTGGACAAGTTCTACAACATCATCCATCACGCGCCATACCGTGGACCAGAGTCGGAGAGGTGCTTTCAATAGGGAAGCTGTGATTACCATGTCTGAAGATGACCACCCTCACGTTCTGGCACTTGACGGATGCCAAAAGTATGCAAAACACATTCTATTTTTCTCTAAATTATAGTCTTTTTAAAACAGTTCTACTTTACTAACAATTCACGTTATTTTTTTTTACAGTAGAAGAACATTCAATGTTTCAGTAGAAATAGTCAAATTGTAGACTATTCACTATCCACTAAAATTGTGCATAAATAATATCGTGCTATGTAGTGCTTTAAGAAGCACAATACCAGTAATGTAATGCCTACTAAATTTCGCATTTGGTTTTTCCTAAACCTATCTCTCAGCCAGCAGACAGAATGAGTCATTTTTATTTAATTGCCTAAAAACTGACTGACATGAGCCAAAAAACTGTAATTTGTATTTTGTTCAGTAAATACATTGCCTTGCTGCAATTAAACTCTTAGTGTGTAAAAACTAAACACTTCTTCCCTTTGATGTTTGCAAAAGGAAATACATTTAAAAAAAAACCTTTTTTTGTTTTTTTTGTTGAAGCCAACAATATTTTAAGTAGCTCTCCATTTGTTTCAAAAACAAGGTTGTTAAAATGTTCAGCCCTTAAAGCTGAAGGCAGCCAAGGAATCTTGTTGACAACTTTGTGTTATAATTTTTCACAGGCCGAGTTTTTTGCTAAAATTCTATGATATTATTTTGTGAAACAGCATGCTTATGTCGTCTGCTTGGCTCTTAGCTTTGACCTTTAATAATGGAGAATGTACACACCTCTGTCCATAAAAGCACAATTTAAGGCTTAGCTGCTCTCACCTTTTATATTTACCAGCTGGTCCTTTATGATCCATAATGATAGTAAATATATATCACAACCCTGCTTTAAGCAAATAAACTCTTCGTCATTCTTATTGAAAACTCTTATACATTCCTTAGAGGTGGGTATGTTGACCTTGGCATGACCTACTATGACATAGCTCAAGGTTGCCTTCAAGACTTGCCTTCTGGAGAGATGTCCTCTCTGACATGAATGATGGTCCAATGATTGAAGCGACGGAACTTAAACATTTATGTGCTCCTGAATCTAAGACGAGACCATGATTCTTTGGATCAAGAAAAATGGTCCAGACTAGATGGGCCAAATGGGTCGTATCTGCTGTCAAATTCTTTGTTTCTAGTTTAGTACTTCCAGCCCATGCTTCTTTCTGATGTGCCAAGGCGGGCCAATAATATGTTGCTAATAACCTTTAATTTAAAGCATCCTGTATTATCTACAATTTTTTTTTCTCTAATTGATATAAAATATTCATAAACACCCGCCTATTTATCTGCAAGACCACAAGGAGAACATAAGAAACTGAATAAAATCGGTAGAATATAGCTCATGTTACAAAGTATCTTATTTTCTTACGGGGCCACAACTGATATATTTTATGTATGCCGCGCCGCTATAGAAAGTTATAAGTTGTTTACTTTCTGTGATTGCGTTATCGACGTCGTTCAGATATGAGCTAGAAGCATCATGTAAAAGATAAAGCTTTATCTGAACGATGGTTTCGCATTCTGCCTAGCGCCATATACTGTAAATCCCCCCCCCTTTATGATATTCATCCTTATCAGTTTTAAAATTGTAGACATTTCAAATGTTTATTTTGCTGAAATATGAATTCTTAGACAAAGTTTTATCAGAAATTTTTTTGTAAATTAAAAGAAAAATGGTAGCATCGCCAACGCAATACGGTTCTGTTTAACACGGCTCGGTAATGTATTCTCTCTCCCCAGTTTAATGTTTTGGACTAACTGGAACGAACAGCATCCAAGTATCATGAGGTCCACGCTTTCGGGAAAGAATGCCCGAGTTATTGTAAGCACAGACATCGTCACGCCAAACGGACTCACTATCGATCACACCGCACAAAAGCTTTATTACTCCGACGGAACCTTGGGGAAAATAGAGAGGTGCGAGTATGATGGATCGCAAAGATATGTAAGTAAAATGTAAATGGATAACAATTAGATTCGGTCAATAATTTTTTTTGATTCTTCTATAAATCGTCAAAACCGTTTCCTACGGAGGATTGAACGGTGACTGATGGTTAATCTTGGTTCATATTTTTTGATGTGATAATTTTGTGATGGCTAAGGACCATTTTTAAGTTGTGTTAAATATATATCACTCGTAACATTTTACTGCTTATGGTTGATACATTACCGATCCTAATAGCAAAAGTAAATGTATTTTCCATCATTTACCTTGATGCCCTTAATCTAGCAATCCGATAGTGTGAAAGTCAAGTGATTTTATGTCAAAGCATTTTATTTCTTTAAAGACCGGAAATCTGCATGAATATGACTCACATTTAAGGGTATGGAATACTTAAAATTAAAATGTGATATACAAAATTCTGCATTAGTAGAGGAGGGGGGGCCATTAAATACAAATTATTGATCTATATTGCACAAAGATTACGACCTGACCAATTTTTAATCGGACGTTTTATACGGTTGGTATTTGGAAAATGGAAAAATAAAATTACCTTCAAAACATTCATTAAAAATTGGAAGTAGAGGCTATTTTAATAAATTAGTATTTTGAGGTTGAGCTAAATACATCATTAAATATTAAAATTTCAAAAGGAGAACCAATCAAACAGACATGGAAGATATTCCAGAAGTTACATTAAAAAGGTGGGGGATTTTGCCAGGAAGCAAAATTAATTATACTGTATTAGACAATATTTCATTGTGGAATTCCCAGATGATGAATATGCGTACATGAGACTGCTACAGGTGAAGCCATGCCCAATCCCCACCCACTCCTCTCCTACTCCCCTCCCACTAAAGGCTGTCTGAGGCTACTTTTACCTCCTATCCCAGCTAACCCCACCCCACGCATGGCTGTCCCTGCCTTCACGCTCACCTAGTCCCACCTCTTCATGAAGCCACTCCTCTAGAAGAGGAAATGTTCTAAGTAACCCGCCCTAGAGGATCCCCAGGCATGTAAATCGGTCATACTATCGTACAGCTGTATTTAAAATATAAGCATTCTTGTCTTGAAAATAGTTATGAATTATTGCCATGCCTAGGGACTTTCTAAATTAGCTCTTTAAAGATTAACCCTTTAATAGTCATTGTGAAGATTCTATGTAGTGACTCTCTAAGTGTTTTAACCGAATAGCTCTAATGCCGGTCATGGAAACGTTGATTTGTCACCTGCATTCAAACACTGATATCAACCATACTGGTAGTAAAAGCACCAGTCGGGAGTCTTATGTATGATCACAGCAGTGTTGAATAGGAAGGATTTGGTTCTAGGCTATGCGACCCTGAAAATCTACCCCTTCACCCTGAGACTCTGAGATTAGGGCAAAAATCCTGAGACTCGGGGTTGAACAATGAGAGTTCTCAGGTGGTACAAACACAGAAATATCATTTTAAAATCTAAAGATTTTCTGATGTCTGCCAGGAGTAAGCAGCCAATTTTGGCACTTGAAATAATACAAATAGGGACGTTGTAAGGAAAAAAAATACATTAAAGGAGTTAACAGCAATTAGAAGCTCAGATTTCAAATGTAGTTGCAGTTTTGATGCCAGTTCTATGAACTGCTGACATCTTTCAGAGAAATCCATGCCGTGCGCGCGGAATTTCTCTTTATTACTGCTCGGATCTTACAGTAAGTCTTCTTAAGTCCCAGACAAAGGTCAACTACATAAGTTTAGTTAATCACCAATTACCCTGACCTCTTTAGTCAGCTTGGAGACTATTTAATGAGTTGTATTCAGATATAATTCTCCAAAAATACTTATGTTTTGAGTTTTTTTTTGTTTTTTTTACACATGTCCTGGTTTTTGCCTGTGATAATTTAACCATTTGTTTATATATATATATATATATACTTGCTTGAAAATGCAAGTTGGATACTGTTATTCTATATTTATATAAATTAACCATTTGTACACATGGAATGTACTGTTTCAGGCTCTATACCAGAACACAAGTATACATTATAATTACAATGACCACATATCAGCACCTGAAAACATGAATATTACTTGACAATATCATAGAAATCCAGAAAAAAGTACTGCACAACCATATGTATAATTGTTTTATTTTGTTGTCCCAAATATGTTATTTTACCACTTGCTTTCATATCATTCTGACAATTTAAGTGTTAAAATATTACTTGGCACATCAATTTGGTATTCTGACTATTAAATCAATTCTAAAAAAAACATTGAAAATACGTGTAATTGAAAAGCAATTATATGTTTGTTTATGGTTTTTTTTTTTTAAAATAAACATTCTGTCAAGCAGGTGTTTACAATTAGAAAAGTTCTAAGAAAATTAAAAAATAAATAAATAAATACAAATAAACATAGAGAAATAGCAAGGCTTCTTTTAGTCAAGTGCCCTTATAGACCTTCATGTTGTTAATACGCATCTCATAAAATAGAATTGAATGCTACAATTAAATCAGAACATGAATAGAACTTTCAAAGCTAGTCCATTTAAATACCTCTCAGCATCTAAAACGATAAAAAGAGAAATATTTTTGCTGTATGGGGTGTGATTAAAAGAATGGATTAGAAGAGGGGCTTTAACAAGGCTTTGGGGTCTATTCACTAAGAAGTTGAGTGATTAGTTGAGCTAACTCAGCAGACCAAAAAAGTTGCATGCTAACACTCACAAGCCTCTTAAATGCATCTGAGAGTTGCTTGTAAGGACATGCAAGGTTTTGTGAGTTTCAGGCGAGTATATGTGAGTTCAGAGTGTATTTATTAACAGCAAGATGTTTGTGTGGTCTATGCTACTTGTATATTTCTCTTCCTATCCACATCTAAAAAAACATTAAAGTACTTTGTGAGTACTTTGTTTTGCACAATAAAGCACTTACCTTAAGGAAAAGCTGCAGCTCCAGAGATGCAGCATACCGCCTCCGTAGTCTGACATATTACACCATTGACTGGCTGCTTAAATGAGCCAATTAGTGGTAAGAAAGCACTTCGGTTGAAATCAATTTGAGAATTTTTGGCGCATGTGCGGAGTCTCAGTAGACCCCCAAAGACTTGCCGAGCCAGCACTGGAGCAAGCTGGAGGCAACAGATTCTACAGGATCAGAAAATAAAGTTAACTATATTATCTGGGCATTGCTTTCTTCTTCATATAAAAATAATCAACCCTTTGACTACAATAGAGGTCTTAAAAGCTTTTGAATACAAGTACAATTTTGCTTTTTGATTACACGCTATCTTGTTTGTTATTCACGTAACAGTGATACATGTTTTCTCTCTTAAGTTCACAGAATTTCATAATTGATAGTTCTTTCGGAGCAAAAAAATAGGAGTTTTCAGGAGAACAATGAAGCTTGAGAAAGCACTTTTGTTCACAGTAGTTTTGCTAAAGCTACACACTTAACAACACATCTGTGACCTGTGATTGCAGGAAACAATTTATTTCCCGTGGTACATTATTGCTGTATTCAGATATTCTGATGATTCGGGGAGCCTAGACACCTCTATGCTTTGTTCTTTCACGCCGTGGAAAAAAATGCCAAAGACTTAAATAAAGGAAATAAAATGGTGGAAAAAAAAAACACAGGGAACAATAAAACTCTCGTCTATGGCCATAATAGAGAATAAACGTTATAACACGTTATTTTTTTGCTTTAAGTAGAGAATCTTAGAAAAAAAACACCTGATCTTTTTACATTAAAGATGTTGATTTTTAAAGATTGGGCTAGTTTTTTTTAAGTTTTATATAGTTCTACATGCGTTTTTTTTTTTGTTTTAATGATGGATTGTCCTGTTTTCAGAAGGGACACTCCAACTGTTCTACTTCCCTAAAAGTAAAAAAATTTGGAGAGAAATAACAGAATATGTGTTTCTAAATTAAATTGTGTAAATAAAATAGATTATTCCCGTCATTATGTCACATTAATTTAGATTTCCGTCCTGAGCTTGCCCTCCTTCATATGTTTGACGATCCCCCTCCCTCTCCCGTTCGGAAACTGGTTGTCCATGTCTTTCTGGCGGCTAAGTTGTGCATAGCTAAAAGGTGGAAGGCATCGTCCCCACCTTTACTTTTAGAAGTCATTACCACCTTGGAGAAGCATAGGGTCATGGAAAAGATGTCCCATATGGTAAATCACACTACACATATCTATGACCGTGTGTGGTCTCCTTGGATTCACAGCTCCGTTTACACTACACACTTCTCCTAACCGCCTCTCAACTTGCCTTACTTTTGGGTATGCCATGTTTAGTACTTTTTCTTTCCCACACCACCAAACGCATTACTACAGAGTACGATATGTTTTGTTATTTTGTTGTTTTTTTTTTTGGTTCTTTTATTATAGTTCGGTTCACAACATTGCCTTTAAATGTAAAAACTGGACCACCTTTTGTAATTCCGTCCGCAATTATATTATTTTACCTCCACTGGGAGTTTTCTCCGTATTGTTTGGTATGTCGACAACGTTGTAACTCTGCCTTGGGCAGCCTATGTCTTCTATACGAACCGTTGTGGATCTGTATTCCTATGCTCCTTGTCTTCGATCCTGATTTGTTGTATTTTAACTGCTGATTGCGTACGCTCTTTATGTGCTCACATTTTTTTATCTCCTTGGTCCTCAATAAACTTTTATTTGAAAAAAAAAAAAAAATAGATTATTACTCTTTTGAATATTCTATAGACTGATCATGCTACAAAGGGGCACTATGTAAGATTGAAATAATAGTTAAATTATAAATAGAGGACGCTGTTCTTTACGTTGAGGGCAGTAAATCTCTGGAATGCACTACCTTAACCCCTTAATGACAAAGCCCGTACATGTACGGGCTCAAAATGCATTGTTTTCAATGGGTTTAGGGACCGCCCATTGTCCATAAGGGGTTAAAAAACGTATTATTTCAACCATACAAAAAAGGGGGGGCCGCCTAATGCGAGGCAAATTTCCCACACACACGGGAACCACAACCCCAGATGTACGTTTTGGCCTTCATGAGCCTCATCAATGTGGTCTGGTTGGCAACCCTTTAGACACAAGAGATCAAGGAGGTCCACATCTGGACTCACCTTTCCACTTTGGGTGGGCCTAGATAACAAAGGCCTCGTTAACAATGTAACTGCGCCATTGTGCCATTTCAGAAGAAAAATCAGCACAGAACCGAAGTGTGAGGCAAATGTCTCCTGCACGAGGGAACCAACAACCCCAGATGTAGGTTTCGGCCTTCCTGAGCCTCATCCATGGGAGTCTGATTGACATCCTTCTAGCCACAAAGAGGTCCACGTCAGGACTCACCTTTCCACCGTGGGTGGACATAGCTAACAAAGACCTCTTTAACAAAGCAGCTATGCAATCGTGTACTAAGTTACATAAATAGTTTAGTAGACCAGATACAATGTCTTGTAAAGGCCTGACCCTAGTGACATGTCCAACCTCTCCCTCTCTAGCCATTAGGCATGTCGAGGGGGGTATATATCTCTGAAGG
This sequence comes from Spea bombifrons, assembly GCF_027358695.1. Lineage (NCBI taxonomy): Eukaryota > Metazoa > Chordata > Amphibia > Anura > Pelobatidae > Spea > Spea bombifrons. Next base: position 5,098,629 of record NC_071093.1, on the reverse strand, counting down.
ACACTGACAGATCCGTAACATGGCCAAATCCTAACATGAATGAAACTATTTCTTTGGTGCGTGATCTTTGCAGAAATTAGGCGAGTGGCACCGAGGTTTTGTATTTTGTCCATATTATGTTCAAATAGTGTTCTTTAACAAGACTGTTCATGTGTTTAATGTTTTCATCAAAAGCTTAGCCATTTCCTTTATTACCCTGTTTTATGGATGAGTTCAGATACAGTAAAACAGAAAGCCACATAGTCATAATCTTTCTCATATTGATTAAAATGTAATAATTGCCTAGAAATTTCTGACTTTATGGTGTGGTATAAACTTGTCTTATGGGTATAGTGTAATATTTTATTTCATCTTTAACTGCAACGTTATATTGTAATAGTTTTTTTAAATGGGTTCTTTCATGTGAGAAACTCGTAAAAGTGTGTTTTTTACGTTGTACATTTAGAATGATTATATGAGTCCCAACGCAACTTATTTTTTTTCCTAAAATTCATACCCAACAGGAATTCCGATAACAATGTATGTATAGAGGAGGCTACATGCTCGGGTTACGCTTAAACGCATTAACCCCATTGATTTTTACACTTATGGTACTAAATTGGCCACTAGTCACACTCCAATCAGCTGTAAAAATACAAAGTGTGTTTGAAATATCAATGCAGAACCAATAAGTAACAACTATTTAATGCAGCTGGATTTGTTATGAGATAAGCCCTAACCCTGCTGTCTCTTTCTTTGGCATTATTTCAAATTGAATAATTCTATGGCTAAATTAGATTGTGTAGTTTTTAGTACATGTGTGTTGCTTGTATATAAGAGGTTAGTACGTCTAACTAGTATTGGTCTGTATTTCTAAGCATAGAAGACCTATTTTCCGTCCAAGTTGTCTCTGATTATAGGCATATAGGGTATTGGCATGAATGGCAAGGGGTGTATTTAGGTTGGATTGTACCTGCTACCTTTGCCACCCCTTAAACCGTAGCCCTAGGTTTTAGGCCACTTGGCATAGGCCTGAATAAACCACTTAAAAATTAAATAGAAAATGGATTTGTTGGAGGAACAAGATGGATATGAGATAGATGAAAAATAGGTAGAGTTTGACCAAAGGGACTAAGTCTATGCAAGAGTAAGACAGGCTTCTGTTTAAAGCCCCTAGACATCACCCCTTAAACATGGCTGCTGCACACATTTTGAATACCCCTCTGGACAAAAAAAAAGAATAATATAATTAACTCTTTGAAATACGAGCTTCCTTAAACCACTCATGTTTTCTTTAACCCCTTGATGACAGACTGTACATGTACAGGCTCAAAATGCATTGTTTTCAATGGGTTTAGGGACCGCCCATTGTCCTTAAGGGGTTAATCCCCTGTGGTACATTTTTAACATGTTGAGGCAAAATACTTTGTTACTTTATTTTCTTGGAATCCTTGCAAACGAGAAACATGCAGTTTTCTCAATGCTCTCAGTTTCTTCTCTATAATGTCTCTTGTTGTCTATGGGCTTCTGCGGCTTTTTTTTTAATGGGCCTGAGCAGCGTCTGACTCTGATAATGCAAATATAAAGAAAATTATAATTGGTTAACAGAGTACGTGAAAGAGAGTGGTAAAGGCTAATACTATAAGGGTATTTAAACACGCATGGGATAGACATACAGCTCCTGAATCTAAGACGAGACCAACGACCGATTAAGGTTTGAGTCTTTCCAACGGGCAGACTAGATGGGGCCGAATCGGGCCGATCCGCAGCAAACTCTGTGTCTAAAGACAAAAGGAAGATAGACAGAGGGCTATAAAATGATATGTGAAAAAGACAAAGATTAAAGCTCCGAAAGAGAGCGATAAACACATACACACATGGCAAAGAGAGACACGCTGAGATAGATCACAGTACAAACAGGTCATTTACACCTGTTATGGGATTCTAGTCATTAATACCAGCTTTACGTCACCGCATTATACCTTCTGGGGCAATATAAAGCGAATCGGACATGTTTCTATTTTCCTGCATGCTGTAGGGAAGCAGAGATCGCATAACGGAGAATTTCATGCTTTAGAAAGATATGTCGTTGACCTCTTTATACCCCCCCCCTCTCCTGGCAGATACAATGTAGCTGTAAGCTGTGTAATGTTCATTGATTTTATACAGAAGGTTCATCTGGCTTTTTGATGTTCTGTTATCAAACATTCTTATGCATATTAAACCAGTTTAAAGCGCATTTCATTTTGAGAACCTGTTAAAATTTCACGTTAACTGGAGTTGGGTTTGGAAACCATAAGGGAACTTGGCCCTTTTTTCGTAGATGAGGAAGGGGTCCCGGGCAGATTAAAATCTGTTCTATTGATGGCAGCAATTTCCAGGAAGCCATACACTGTCCATCTCTGAAGCATGGGGCCGGCACGCAAAATGCAATTCCAACATTATCTACTTTCTCTACAAAAATGCTTTTTGGAGAATTATTTTTACGAGTCCCTTTTAACCGAAAATGTGTTTAACATTATTGCGGCAGTACCGCCGTTAAAATGCAGATTAGACGGCGTTCTTGCGGCCTACAAAGACAGATGGTCCTATTATAGTCATTGTACATAGATGGTACATGCGTCCTGCAAAATAATTTGCTGGGTTCATATAAAGATTTTGTTTGTGTGTTTTTGTTACTGGAATCCAGGCGTTTGAAAATCATTTTTCGTTTTGACTTTTAAGGAAATATGTAAGGGTTTTTGGAATCGCATTCATATGAAACTAGAGTCCCATAATGTGTCGTGCATGTGCTGTCAGAATCTTCTTTGTTCTACCATCTGGTAATTGACAAGTTGGTGGAATTTCATGGCACGGTTAGTATCTTTGTGGGATAATTATGTATCGGTGGCATATCATAAAGTTCAGAAATATTCTTTATTTCACATTTTGAGGTGTTCCTATCTTTTTGGTTGAAAGTGACACTTTTTTTAATGAACCCTCAATTGTCTCGCTTTGAGTGGGACAGTCAAGATCAGGGCCGTCCTTAGGGGTGTGCGACCTGTGCGACCGCACAGGGCGCCATGGTAGCAGGGGCGCCTGCCCGGGACTTAACTTAAAACATCGTTTTTTTTTTTTAAACTTTATTTAACATCATTCATGTTTGAAGGGGCAGAGGGGAGGGGTAGTTTGAAGGGGCAGGGGGGGTAGTGAGGGCGGGCACCAGAGGAGTAGTCCGCACAGGGCGCCACAACGCCTAAGGCCCGGCTTTGGTCAAGATTTTTCCACTTTATCCCACTCTTCCGCCGAGCTTTATCTTGGACAGCAGACCTCCGGACCATGGACACCAGAGACACCGGAGAATTCATACCGCGCAAGCGCAAAATTGTGCTCAAGCCAGTTTGAGCGACACTCTACCTCCCAAGCTTCACCCACCGCCGCCCCTAATTCATCGAGGGTAGAAGTTGGGAAGTATGACCTTCCCACAATATCCTCGTGACCTATTAATAAATAGGAGAGTATTAATTATCACGTGATACATTATGGTCAACCATGGAATTCTAAAATGTAAAATTTACTTCGACGAAAGTTTTTACTGCTTTTTGTTCTACTTTTCTTGAGTATGAAAATACAGACACATTATCTTGTGAACAAAAGATGTTGGGCTTTGAAGCATAATACATGAGATGAATAATAAATAACAGGTAAAGAACAGAGACTTGCACAAGCCTTAAAAGCAAATTCTAGTTAAAATATTATTTAATAGAGAGACATGAAGGACTTCATAGATTCAATGACAGAACATTACGACACTAAAGTATTCCGGGATCTACTTATATTGGAAGTTGCTTCTATAAAAAAAAATATAAAAAAGGACTAGACGACTTGTCTTTATATTATTTGGAGATGAAATCGCAAAGTATGAATAGAAACTCTATCAAACTTCTGTAATTTGGCTTCCCACCACATAACGTTTCATGAAGTTTGGAACGCGTGGTCACCCAGGAAGCGTAATGAACATTTTACTTCAATTGGTTTCAATGAGCTGATTTTCTTTTTGACGACTATACAATTGGGATCTACCACCTTAGCGTCCCTCTATACAAATAGAGGCATAATACCCTCTTTCTCTATTATGACACGTTCCATTGTGTCCTGAAATGATCTTAGTAAAGGCTTAAGATAGTAGCCTCAACAGAAGGAATTCTATGGTTTTATTGTGCGCTGTTTAGAAAGACACAATGTTACTTTTGTTAAGCGTTTGTGTCTTAAAAAAAACATTCTCAAGAGAATCTTGTACTTGTTAAACACAATTATTTTTGTGAAAATGGCTACTTCCGTACTTTTTTGTCATTGGGGCTTTCACGCGTCCAGCTCAACCCTCATAAAGACGTTATCCTGGTTTGTATTTAGGATCAGTGATACCTGCCGGGGTCAAAAATGATGGTTTTTCCAGGATTTCACATGTTGCTCACCAGCTCTGGGGTCAGAGGCATTTGGCCGGCTTTTAGTTAGCCATTTACTAGCCATTGGTCTTTGCTGGAGTCTATATCTGGATTCTTCTGATATTCATGGATATATAAAATGAATAATATAAATGATAATCCACTTGGATTATCCTGTAAAATACAAGGTTCTTCAGAATATGCTGATGAATCTGCGCCAACGTTATTCGCACACAATATCTTCGTGAAACTTCTTATAAACACCTTGCAGCAATTATGCTATTTTTGTCTTTTTAGCAAATAATAAAAATAAAATTTAATTTAATAGATTTTAACAGTTTTCTGATTATCAATGGATTCTTTTTTATTTTTTTTATTTCCGTATCGCATTGTTGGCGGCCTCTATATAGATCTCTTTTGGGGGGTCCTAAAGTTCATCTGAGAGTTGTTTCAGGTAATTTATGGGTCGGGACCACTCAGACTACCTGTTAAAGCTCTTATTTTCACTTGAGGGGCTTCCAGCAGAGATCAATATACAGCCTATTGCAGGGAGTATGATGATATCACATCTGATGTCAACAAGGAGTTCAGTTTCAAAGGACACAAAGGGATCCAACAATTTACACCGAAGGTCAGAGATTACTCTCTTAGGAAAGGATATAAGGAACTGATTTTTGTAATAAACAGTATTTGAGAAGTCAAAAAGTGCACCTAAAGAGGACTTTACTGGCAGCTGTGCCACTATCACCACCATCAATACCCGGGTGTACCCCGAGGGGTAAATTCTGCAAAACATACCAGAAATGTTATGGTAACAAAGAAAATATATTGGCTATGACACTAAAGTGTCCATTACATTTAGCCAGAAGAACTAATGGAGTAACCTTAACAGAATTAGTGATTTTCTTCTTCAATACAGTAGAACCCTTCATTGGATATATTTATTTAAAAGAGAAAAAAAATGGGAATGCGACCTTTTTCATACAAAATGGCTCCTTAAGTTTTGTACATTAAAAAAGTGTTCTGCCTGTTCAATGTTTTGAGTTTTATTCTTCAACCTGTTAACAATGAATCCGATTTATTATTTTTTTTAAGATTAAATTATGTGTAAATGATAACTAGCAGTGGCGGAACTACCGGGGTCGCAGGGGTCGCGACTGCGACCGGGCCCCGGTGGCAGGGGGGCCCAAGCCAAGGGGCCGCCCGAAATCGGGCCCCGGCGGCAAGGGGCCCCAAGGTCTATGAGTTATAGACGGCCGTAGAGGCCGCATAGGCCCAGTCAGGACCGGACTGACTGGGCCTATGCGGCCTCTACGGCCGTCTATAACTCAGGGCAAAAGGGGCACTTGCCCCTTAACCCTGCAGCAGCTGCTACCGGGCCCGCCACTCTAGGGGGCCCGGGCAACCCCCACGATTAATTCCGCGGGGGGCCGCTACTTACCGGCAGACGAGGATGCCGGGGGACGCAGGAATCCAACAGTCACGTGACGTACGTAACGTACGTCACATGACCCTGCTGCGCATCTGCTTCCCCCTATGCACTGAACAAGTTGGTCTGCGAGCGCCGAGCGGCACATACTTTTTACATCTTCGGTTGTTCAGGTAAGGGGAGGCTGCATGAAGGAGTATTTGAGATTGAGTGAGAGAATTAATGAATATCTGTGAAGGAGTGAGTGAGTGAGTGAATGAATGTTTGTGAATGAGTATATGTAAATGAGTATCTGAATGAGGGAATTAATGAGTATCAATGTATGAATATCTGAATGATTGAATGGATTATCTGTGAATTAGTGAGTAAATATTTGTGAATTAATATATATGTGTGTGTGTGTGTGTGAGAGATAGCATGGATGTGTAAGGGGGGGGCAAAGATACCACAGTCAGGCTGTTTTGGTGGAAAGATGCCACAGTCAGGCTGTTTTGGGGCCAAAAATGCCACAGGAGGGCTGTTATGGTGGCAAAGATGCCACAGGCGGGCTGTTATGGGGCCAAAGATGCCACAGGCGGGCTGTTATGGGGCCAAAGATGCCACAGGAGGGCTGTTATGGTGGCAAAGATGCCACAGGAGGGCTGTTATGGTGGCAAAGATGCCACAGGCGGGCTGTTATGGGGCCAAAGATGCCACAGGCGGGCTGTTATGGGGCCAAAAATGCCACAGGCGGGCTGTTATGGGGCCAAAGATGCCACAGGCGGGCTGTTATGGGGCCGAAGATGCCACAGGCGGGCTGTTTTGGTGGCAAAGATGCCACAGACGGGCTGTTTTGGTGGCAAAGATGCCACAGGAGGGCTGTTATGGGGCCAAAGATGCCAAAGGCGGGCTGTTATGGGGCCAAAGATGCCACAGGAGGGCTGTTACGGTGGCAAAGATGCCACAGGAGGGCTGTTATGGTGGCAAAGATGCCACAGGTGGGCTGTTATGGGGCCAAAGATGCCACAGGCGGGCTGTTATGGGGCCAAAGATGCCACAGGCGGGCTGTTTTGGTGGCAAAGATGCCACAGGCGGGCTGTTTTGGTGGCAAAGATGCCACAGGCGGGCTGTTTTGGGGCCAAAGATGCCACAGGAGTGCTGTTTTGGGGCCAAAGATGCCACAGGAGGGCTGTTTTGGGGCCAAAGATGCCACAGGAGGGCTGTTATGGTGGCAAAGATGCCACAGGCGGGCTGTTATGGGGCCAAAGATGCCACAGCCGGGCTGTTATGGGGCCAAAGATGCCACAGGCGGGCTGTTTTGGTGGCAAAGATGCCACAGGCGGGCTGTTTTGGTGGCAAAGATGCCACAGGCGGGCTGTTTTGGGGCCAAAGATGCCACAGGAGTGCTGTTTTGGGGCCAAAGATGCCACAGGAGGGCTGTTTTGGGGCCAAAGATGCCACAGGAGGGCTGTTATGGTGGCAAAGATGCCACAGGCGGGCTGTTATGGGGCCAAAGATGCCACAGGCGGGCTGTTATGGGGCCAAAGATGCCACAGGCGGGCTGTTATGGTGGCAAAGATGCCACAGGAGGGCTGTTATGGTGGCAAAGATGCCACAGGAGGGCTGTTATGGTGGCAAAGATGCCACAGGCGGGCTGTTATGGGGCCAAAGATGCCACAGGCGGGCTGTTATGGGGCCAAAGATGCCACAGGAGGGCTGTTATGGTGGCAAAGATGCCACAGGAGGGCTGTTATGGGGCCAAAGATGCCACAGGCGGGCTGTTATGGGGCCAAAGATGCCACAGGCGGGGTGTTTTGGTGGCAAAAATGCCACAGTCAGGCTGTTTTGGTGGAAAGATTATTTATGTATTCAAAGAAAAAGGGGCGCATGTACAAAAAGGGCCCTATGTACATGCGCCCCTTTTTCTTTGATTATGCCCTTTGAACATGCGCCCCTTTTTCTTTGATTTTTTTACAGAAATGATTCAATATGTAAATTGAATTTGTTGAAAAAAATTGTTGGGTAAAAATCATGTTTTTTTGGGGGGGTGGGGGGCCCTTAACAGATTCTCGCACCCGGGCCCTGAGGGGTCTAGTTACGCCCCTGATAACTAGTGTCTCTTGTTGTTAGAGGTGCAGTTAAAGACTAGTAGATATAATAAAAACTATTTTTTTACTAATCCCTTAACCGCACATAGGCACAAAATAAAATACTTTTGGGGTATTTTGTTGGCAGGGCAAATTCTGGTTTAAATGCTCACTGTCACCTATGTATCACAAGCACATTCAAGGATAAATTATTTAACTGTTCAATGTTATTTTGCGTTTTTACACGGATCAGCATTTTTGGGGTTTATGCAAATTAACTAAATGAGAATTTATGTCACTCAGGATTAGTCATCCTCATATAAGAGACGAATTGACATGCCTGCATCTTGGAATTTTCTTTCTACTTAGTATGTGGAAAGCTTCAACGTGTAAAAAAAATATGCTTAGTAAAATCAGGCATTTCAAGCAAAAAAAAAAATCAATATCCTTGTCCTTAATTTACGAACAAATCAGATTAGCCTTTATTTTAAAGCTGTCCGAAACCATGAGATTCCGTTGTTAGCAAATCCTTGATCATTACTGATCTGAACGGTTCTTACATGAAAATGTTGTTAGCGTGAGCTCTAGGTCAATCGCTTTGACATTAGGCCACCTTCAGTTTTTATGGCGTAGGTTCCCATACTGAAGATCTCACGCAATTAACGTTCTTTTTTTGTGCGCAGGTGATCGTTAGGTCTGGACCAGGTACCTTCTTGAGCCTTGCCGTCCACGATGACTATATATTTTGGTCGGATTGGGTAAGAAGAGCCATTCTTCGCTCAAACAAATACACGGGGGGCGAAACTAAGGTTCTTCGCTCCGACATACCACATCAGCCCATGGGCATCATAGCTGTTGCCAATGACACCAACAAGTGTAAGTTCACTTTTTTTCTCTAAATTTACATATTTCTATATATTTTAAGAAGGGGGCAACAGATTGTTTACATAGAATTGTTCTAGAAGGTTCTTTTGCATTTTAGGCTAGGATGAGTATTCTAAAGTTGGGAAATAGTTTTAACAAAAATCTCAAAGCATTGTCCTGGTCGGGAGAAGAATTTTTTTGTACCTATTAGAACAAGATCACAAATCCAAAAGTGAGAGACTGTGCGAGAGTGAATGACAACAAATTGCGTTTCCAAATTGAAAAAGTCCACCGAATTTCATCCGAACCGAAAGGGCAGGAAATGAAATTCATTATCAATTTAAAAAAAAAAGACCAAAAACTAAACAAAAAATTGGCCAAAATGTTTCTTTTGGCCACTGTGCACAAAGTCTAATAGGCATCTCCTTGCCCCCTAAGATGTTTCAAGAGTAATAAAGGACACGGGGTCAGAGTGCGGGTGGAATTAGCTGGCTTCTACCCTCCAAGTTCTACCTTCCAAGTATTGTGGGAGTCGAACCCTGATGAGATGCTGGATATTTTCTACCCAGTGTACTATTTGTTGATACACTTAGGTTGTTATTTTGTTGCTTTTTAGGTGACTCCTCACCTTGCTCTTATATGAATGGAGGGTGTCAGGACCTCTGCCTGCTTACTCCAGATGGCCGTGTGAACTGTTCCTGCAGAGGAGATCGAATATTGTTAGATGACAACAGATGTGTGAGTAAGTAATAAGTACTAAACTGAAAGAAACTGGGCATGACTGCAGATTAATAATGCATTTTTCATGGACATTTTTTAGGAGACTAACAAAGCTAGTAGTGATGACATTTCACCATTTCTTGCTGTATCGGTAAAAAGCCCAATTTAGCTCCACACGGATTCCGTAGCTAATCTCTAACTGGGAAAAAATGAATTTAAAAAAAAATTATCAAGTTCAGAAAGTGGTTCGACAACACAGTTTCTGCTCACAACTCATTGCCTGAAAATGTTACATACGTTGTGACATCACAGGCAGTCACATGACATATTTCCCAACAGCTGTGACGTAAACATTGGTATCCCCCAGATCTACCAAGTCATACTTTTGTGTTTTGTTTTTTTTTTGTTTCTTTTACAAGCATGTTAGTTTTTTATGTTATTTTTCATCTAGCTAAAAAAAAAACTACAGGTCTGAGTGCTAGAAAATATTTGATGCTCAAATTTAATGTATGTCTCTGTGTATATATATAAACATGTTGGGCGAGAATGCGTGTCATGTCGTGTTAACATCGTTTTTCTCTATCATTTTAGCAAGAAATTCATCTTGCAATATGTTTTCTGAATTTGAGTGCGGAAACGGAGAATGCGTCGAGTATGAAAAAACCTGCGATGGGATAGCTCACTGCAAGGACCGGTCGGACGAGAAGCAATCCTATTGCGGTAAGTTATATCAAAATCTGCGGTATCTTCCTTTTTTTTTATCGACTCGATGTAACCCATCTCTAAAGGTGGAATCATAGATGAGAATCTGGTGGAGGTCGAGTGTTTGAAGAGGAGGAATAATCAAGGAACAATGCTGATTTCGCAATTAAAACCTATTTAAAATCAGCAAATAAAAAATGTGAAAAGAGAGGATTTCAGGCTATTTCTCCTATTTGCCTCACTAACGTTTTGTATTGTCTTAATTGTTCTTTTTTAGAATTATGGATTATTCTATTACTGCAGAGCGCAGAAAAATAACAAAGGGTTCTCTATATATTCCATTATTTTATAGCGCACAGCTATGTACTTACTGTTTAGAAGCAATTATTTTAAATGTATTTTGTCTTTCATGTTATTATCATTTTGTGCTTAGCATGCAATATTTATTAAGCGTCTATGCCTTTGAAGTAAATATTCATAATTTGCTTTTCACTTGTGCGTGGGAATAAAAAAAATTCTCAAAGGACGGTATTTCTTATGCGACGGTTATATATATGACATCATGTTCTCAATAATTTAACAACTGGAATAAGAAAACAAAACAACATTGTTTTAATGTAACTATCGTCAAGTTAACGGTGCTTATTATATGAAAAATACATTTTTCAGGGGAATAATAGAAACAAAAGAAACCAGAACAAACTCCATTTTAAAGTATTATAAAGAAATTTAGGCTCTGCATTAAAGGGTTTAACAGAAAAAAAATAGTTTTCACCTTAAAATAGAGCAGAAATATACATTTAATCCCTCTCTTTATCTGCAGACCTGGAGGCGGCCATTGTTGACAGTCATGTGATATTTTAGGTGACTTTCCCGGCTCAAACACCACACTGAGCTGATGCTTTATGGCAACGAAAATGAAGTCCGTTCCTCCATAGACTTCCA